>NW_026126139.1:0-184612 GCF_943737965.1 Phodopus roborovskii
CCCTGGTACTTTTGGTTTTGCATATAAAGTTGATTATTATCCTCCCAAGGTCAGTGAAGAATTGTGTTGCTATTTTAATGGGGATTGCAATGAATCTGTAGATTGCTTTTGGCAAGAGTGCCATTTGTATTATGTTTATCCTACCTATCCAAAAGCATGGGATATTTTTTATTCTTTATACAAAGTTAAATTCACAGCACTTAAATTTTCAGATAATTCTCTAAAAGTTGTGATGGGAAAGAAAGTCTCCCACTTCCCTTCATGGTCCTTTTCGTTCCTAGAGAAAACCATGTCTAGTCCTACACTGTCCTTTGCTGAATTTTGATGTTTAAGTCTGAACTACCAACTTGTTAAAGAAGACCACATACCTCCCTTTGTTTTGCTTCCTCTGTAACACAATGTACACCAGCACTACCAGCCTGTAATCTTCAATCACGGGGTAGTGGTAGCTTTTTCTGGATGAGTTCTTGACATTCAAATGAAGCACTTATAATCAGGACGTACTATTCTTATTTTTTTCTATGATAGTACATATTTAAGTTATACAATGTGGTGTTTTCATGAATACATATCAATAATCAATCTCATTAAGTTATTTACCAATTTTTATAATTACTATTTATGTGTAAAGCATATTTATTGTCTACATGCTTCACACATTTTTATTATACAACATAATATTATTAACTATAGTCTTTGCATGGCCCTTGAAATCTGTACACTTATTCACTCTGATTACTTGCAGACATATGAACTTATACTCACCTCTTCCATTTCCTTCCATTGCTGATTGTGGAAATCACCTTCTTACAATTTCATGCAGAAATTTTCATTTCGTTTTTTTTTTTTTTCTTTTTTTATCTAATCTATTATTTTACATGTCCATCCCAGTTCCCTTTCCCTCCCTCCCTTTCTCTCTACCTACTTCCCTCCCTCCCTCACTTTTACACTCTCCGCCCTCTCACATGCACCAAAAAACCCTCCCCTCCCATCGCCCAACCACAATTCCATATGTAGGGGAATGCCATCCAGTTGGGGTCACGTAGATATGACAGATCATTTGTAGTAGGGACTAGGGCTTCTCACCTGTCTCTAGGTTAAGGCAGTTATCCCTCCATGGGGTATGTGTTCTCAAAGTCCTTTTGTGCACCAAGGATACATCCTGGCTCCACTGTCTGAGGTCCCTTAGACTGCTCAGTCCTTCTGGCTGAGACCCATATTCAGGGGGGCTGAGTCAGTCCCATGCTGGCTTCCCAGCTATCAGTCTGGGGACTGATTAGCTCCTCCTTGTTCAGGTAAGCTGTCTCTATGTGTTTCTGCAGCGTGGTCTTGTCCTCTCCATCTGCTTCTGGGTTCTAGTTCGACTCAGTGTTTATATATGGATGTTTGCTCCTGTTTCCAACAGGTATTAGACGAGGGCTCCATGGAGAAGTTAGTTGTTGATCTCACTAACCCCGAAGGTCATTTATGGTAGTCTTTCCACAGAAGCTCAAACTGTTAGTTGGCCGGAGTCTTGTAGTTCTCTAGACCTTTCTTTGGTTTCAATTTTCTCTTCAAACCAATAATGGCTCCTTCTTTTATGTTATTTTTTTTCTCTCTCTCTCTCTCTCTTTCTCTCTCTCTCTCTCTCCCTCTCTCTCTGTCATCTTCTATGCCTACCCAGACTCAGTCTTCCTATTCCCATGTATTTTCCTCTCCTACCCCTCACTTTCTCCACTTCTATCTCTATTCACTGCATCCCCCGACTTCCCCTGAGCTCTGGAGGACTTGTCCCTTCCCAGTTCTATGAGGGACTTTATATTGAATCTCTTAGAATATTCATTGTATCCTAGTTCCTCTGGTGGTGTGAATTATAGGCTGGTGATCCTTTGATCTAGGACTAAAATCTATATATGAGCGAATACATACTATGTACCTCTTTTTGTGACTGGGTTACCTCATTCAGGATGATTTCTTAAAGTGCCATCCGCTTGCCTGAAAATTTCAAGATACCATTATTTTTTTCTACAGAGTAGTATTCCATTGTGTATATGTGCCACATCTTCATTATACATTCTTCAATTGAGGGGCATCTAGGTTGTGTCCAGGTTCTTGCTGTTACAAATAGTGCTGATATGAACATAATTGAACAGATGTATTTGTTGCATGGATGTGGATCATTTGTGTATATGCCTAAAAGGGGGATGGCTGGGTCCTGTGGTAAACTAATTCCCATTTTCCTGAGGAACAGCCATCTCCAAAGTGGTTGCATAAGTTTGCACTCCTACCAGCAGTGGAGGAGTGTTCCCCTTTCTTCACATCCTCTCCAGCATGAGTCAACATTGGTGTTTCTAATTTTAGCCATTTTGGCAGGAGTAAGATTGTATCTAAAAGTTGTTTTGATTTGCATTTTCCTGATAGCTAAGGATGTTGAGCACTTTCTTCAGTGTCTTTCAGCCTTTTTCATTTCCTCTATTGAGAATTCTTTCTTCAGTTCTGTACCCCATTTTTAATAGGGTTATTTGATATTATGTTGACTACTTTCTTTACTTCTATGTATATTTTGGATATCAGCCCTTTGTCAGATATTGGATTGGTGACAATTTTTTTTTTCCATTCTGTGGGCTACCATTTGGTCTTATCCACTGTGTCCTTTGTGTTACAGAAGCTTCTAAGTTTGAAGAGGACCCATTTATTAATTGTTTCTCTCAGTGTCTGTGCCCCTGGAGTTATGTTCATGAAGCTGTCTCCTATACCAATTTGTTCAAGGGTACATCCTTCTTTCTCTTCTAAGAAGTTCAATGTGGTGGATCGATGTTGACATCTTTGATCTGTTTTTGATTTGAGTTTTGTTAATGGCGACAGACATGGGTCTATCTGCAGTCTTCTACACACCCTCATCCAATTTTGCCAGCACTATTTGTTGAAGATGCTGTCCTCGCCCCATTGTATTCTTTTAGATGTTTTGTTGAAAATCAGGTGTTCATAGGTGTGTGGGTTAATATCAGGATTTTCAATTCAATTCCATTGGTCTACCTGTCTATTTTTGTGCCAATACCAGGCTGTTTTCAAAACTATAGCTCTGAGACAGATCTTAAAGTCAGGAATGGTGATGCCTCCTGAAGTTCTTTTATTGAATAGGATTGTTTTGGCTCTCCTGGGTCTTTTGTTTTTCTATATAAAGCTGATTTTTAAACTTTAAAGGTCAGTGAAGAACTGTGGTGGGATAATAGTGGGTATTGCATTGAAACTGTAGATTGCTTTTGGCAAGATTGCCATTTTTACTATATTTATCCTACCTATCCAAGATCATGGGAGGTCTTTCCATTTTTTGGTATCTTCTTTAATTTTTTTGTTTTGAGCCACAAAGTTCTTATTATATAGGTCTTTCACTTATTTGGTAAATGTTACCCCAAGTTACTTTATGTTGCTTGTGGCTATTGTAAAGGGTGATGTTTCTCTGATGTCTTTCCCTGTCTCTTTGTTGTCTGAAAAAAGTAGGGCTACTGATTTTTTTCGAATTTATCTTGTATCTTGCTAGTTTGCTGAAGGTGTGGGAGTTCCCTGGTAGAGCTTATTGGGTCGCTTATGTAAACTATCATATCATCTGCAAATAGAGACATTTTGACATATTCCTTTCCAATTTGGATCCCCTTGAACTCCTTTTGTTGTCATAGCTTTAGCTACAAATTCAAGTATGATTTTGAAGAGATATATAGAGAAAGGGCAGCCTTGTCTTGTTACTGATTTTAGAGGAATCGTCTTAAGTTTCTCTCCATTCAGTTTGATGTTGGCAGTTGGTTTGTTGTATATTGCTCTTATTATGGTTAGCTTTGTTCATGTTAAACCTGATCTCTCCAAGATCTTTATAATGAATGTGTGTTGAATTTTGTCAAAGGCTTTTTCAGCATCTAGAGAGATAAGGTTTTTTTTTTTTTTCACTTTGTTTATATCGTGTATCACGTTGATCGATTTTCGTATGTTGAACCATCCCTGCAATCCAGGGATGAATCCTACTTGGTCATGGTGGATGACTTCTCTGATGTATTCTTGAAATCGGTATTCCAGTATTTTATTGATTATTCTGCATTGATTTTCATCAGGGATATTGGTCTGTAATTTTCTTTCTTAGTTGTATCTTTGTGACGCTTGGGTACCAAGGTTATTGTGGCCTCATAAAAAGAGTTCGGCAATGAACCTTCTGTTTCATTTTTGTGGAAAATTTGAGGAGTATTGGTATTATTTCTTCTTTGAACATCTGGTACAATTCTGCACTGTAGCCATCTGGCCCTGGATTTTTTTTAGTTGGAAGACTTTCAATGATTGCTTCTATTTCATTGTGGGTTATGGGTCTATTTAAGTTGTTTGCCTGCTCTTAATTTAATTTTGATAAGTGATAGTTATCCAGAAATTTGTCCATTTCCTTTGAATTTTCAATTTTTGTGGAATACAGGTTTTCAAATTATTATGTGAAAATTGTCTGGATTTACTATGTGTCCATTGTTATGTTCCCATTTTCGTTTCTGATTTTGTTAATTTGCATGTTCTCTCTAGGCTTTTTTGTTAGTTTGTATAAAGGTTTGTCTATCTTGTTGATTTTCTCAGAAAACCAACTCTTTGTTGAATTGATTTTGTGTATTGTTTTCCTGGTTTCTATTTTGTTGATTTCAGCCCTCAAGTTTATTATTTCCTGGTGTCTACTCCTACGGGTTGAGTTTGCTTCTGGCTGTTCTAAGGCTTTCAGTTATGCTGTTAATTTTCTTATGTGACTATACTCATTTCTTCTTATGGGCACTTAGTGCAATGAACTTCCCTCGTAGCACTGCTTTCAAGGTGTCCCATAAGTTGGGGTATGGTGTGTCCTCATTCTTGTTGAATATTAGAAAGCCATTAATTTATTTCTTTATTTCTTCTTTGACCTAAGTGTGGTGCAATTGCACATTGTTCAGTTTCCATGAGTTTGCAGGTTTTCTGCTCTATGTGTTCTTGTTGAAATCCAATTTTAAAGTATGGTGGTCTGATAAGGTACCAGGGGACTATTCCTATTCTCTTGTACCTGTTGAGCTTTGTTAAGCCAACTAGTGGTTGTCAATTTTAGAGAAGGTTCCATGTGGAGCAGAGAAGAAGGTAGATGGAATGTTCTATAGTTGTCTGTTAACCCCACTTGAGACATAACTTCTGTTAGTTCTTTTGTTTCTTTGTTGAGTTTCTGATTGGTGGTCCTGTCTAGTGTTGAGAGTGGTGTATTGAAGTCTCCCACTATAAGTGTGTGAGGTTTTATATGAGCTTTATGTTTTAGTAGCATTTCTTTTATGAATGTGAGTGGCTTTGTATTAGGGGCATAGATGTTCAGTAATGAGACTTTGTGTTGATGGATTCCACCTGCCATGAATACGAAATTACTGTCTTCATCTCTTTTGATTAATTTTGGTTTGAACTCTAACTTGTTAGATATTAGGATAGCCATGCATGCTTGCTTCTTGGTTGCATTTGATTGGAAGATCTTTACCCAACCCTTTACCCTGAGGTAATGTATATCTTTGAAGCTTTTATGTGTTTCTTGTATGCAGCAGAAGGATGGATTCTGTCTTCGTATCCATTCTGTTAGCCTGTGTCTTTTTATAGGTGAGTTAACACCATTAATGTTGAGGGTGAGTAAGGACCATTGATTGTTGATGCTTGTTTGATTTAGGTTTGTTGTTGGCAGTGGTATTGTCAATATATTTGTTTTGCTTTACCCTTGGTTTCTGGTGTAGTTGGATTATCTGTTACCTACATTTTTGTGGGCATAGTTAGCTTCCTTGTGTCCTTACATTCTCTAAGGCTGGATTTGTAGATAAGTTTTGGGGAAATCTGGTTTTGTCATTAAATATCTTGTGTTCTCCATTTACATTGCTGGGTATAGTAACCTGGGCGGGCATCCGTGTTTTCTTAATACTTGTAGAACATCTATCCAGGACCTTCTGGAGTTGAGGGTTTCCATGGATAAGTCAGGTGTAAATTTGACTGGTCTGCCTTTATATATAACCGGTCCTTTTTCCTTCGCTGCTCTTAATATTCTTTCTTCATTCTGTATGCTAGGTGTTTTGTTTTAATTATTATCTGTCAAGGGGTCTATTTTCTTTGGTCCAGCCTATTTGGTGTTTGGTATATTTCTTGTACTTTCATAGGCATGTACTTCTTCAGGTTGGGAAAGTTTTCCTCGATTATTTTGTTCAATATGTTTTCTGCACTGTTGAGCTCGGCTTCCTCACCTTCCTCTATGCCTATTATTCTTAGATTTTGCCTTTTCACAGTGTCCCACATTTCCTGGATGCTTTGTGTTAAGGATTTATTTAGATTTATTATGTTCTTTGGTCGATGAATCTATTTCTTTTAGTTTATCTTCTGTGCTTGATATTCTCTCTTCCATGTCTTGAATTCTGTTGGTTATGCTTGCATCTGTAGTTCCTGATCTTTTGCCTGATCTATTTGCAGAATTCCTTCGGTTTGTATTGCCTTCATTTTCTCTATTTCAGTTGTCAAATATTGAATCATTTCCTTCTTGGCTTTCTGTACTTTCTTTACTTTCCTTAAGAAATTTGTTCATTTCTTCCACTTTTTTGTTTGTTTTTTTCCTCCATTTCTTTAAGGGATTTTCTCACATCTTCTTTGATGTCCTCTATAATTTTTGTGATGGTAATTTTTAAGTTGTTCCCTTCTGCTTCCTCTGCTTTGTTGTTTGGTTCCATTCTAGTTGGGGTAGATTCCTTAGATTCTGGTGGTGTCATGCTTGTCTTCTGTTGTTAGGTATATTCTTGTGTTGCCATCTCTCCATAGCTTCTTCCAGTAGGTGTTGGTGGGGTCTCTCCCTCTCTCTATGGTACTTCCCCGGTGGGCTTATGTGGGCCAGAGGTTCAATATCTGTAGCTCTGGGTGGCCCATGCTCTCTAGGAAATCTCTCAGCAGACAAGGGCCCAGGGATGGGATTAGAGATGAGGATCCAGTAGAAGATGCTGGCAAGAACTCAGAGTGGTCCCACAGAGACAGGCAGATCTCTGCGTGGGGCCCGAGACTCTAGCAGAGGACCAGCGGTGGGGGGTCGGAATCCAAGCAGGTGGAAATTACGGGTGGTTTCACATGAATAAGCAGGTCTCCGGTGTTCAGAGTTGCTCTGAGAAGTCCCCCTAATTTGTTTGGGACTCTTGGCTCCACCCTCAGTCCCAGTGTTCATCCAGAGTGGTGGGACTGAGGGCAGGGAAGGGCACAGGTTGGTGGGGGGGCAGAAAGGTAGAGTTTAGCCAAAGTTACTTCCATAACTCAGCATAGATCCAGCCTCAGTTTCAAAAAAACTCCCCCTTTTTATTTGTATGCAGCCAAAATTTTACATGAGAGGGGGACAGTGACCTGACCCTATTATTGGCCTAGACAAGCAATAGGGACTTTTTGCCAGAACCCCATTTATTAACCTCTTAGGGCTGCTTCAACAGCGGGACTGTCTGATGTTCTTTTGGGGGATGGGGTAAGTGTATGAAACATAAACCTCGATGCACACAGGCATGTTCCTTAGAAGGTGTGGCCTTCCTGAAGTACCATCCATGTCTGCACCTCTGAAACTTTTGAATGGGTATAGGAATAGTTCTGTTTCAGGGGGAACACCACAAGCCTATTGTCTATAGTGAGATTTGTGTCACTCTCCTCTGAGGCCAGTTTATGTTAGTGAACCTGTATAGGCTGTGTGGCAGACTCTTCTTGCTATTTGATAAAGGATACTAATTTATTAAAGGCCCATGGGCCAAAGGAGACCAAAAGCAGGAGTCCTGTAAGAGGCCCAAGCAGGGAAGGGAGTAAAATACTCAACCAAAGAGATGTAGAGAACCAATTTTGATACCAAGCTTCCTGCCGTAAAAGCAACATTCTTCCTTAAGTGCAACACAAAAGACTCCCTGATGCAAAAACGAAAGTGGAGTCCTCATCTATTTTAAAGGACTATCTCAGTCAGGGAGTGAAGGGACTCCTCTAGGTAGCTGAACTGATTCTGAAGATCCTCAACATCTCTGTCTATGGTAGCACTTGGCTCTGAATAGATAGATTGACCTATAAAAAAGGGAGGCTATCCCAATGCCTGTGTCTACCATTCCTAGTCCTAAGAGGACAGTTATAGTAACTCCTGTGATGGGTTCCCTTCAACTAGCTTGGGAGTAGTGGAAGTTGGCACGAAGAATGTATGGTTGATGAGGGTCACAACGACATCCTGGGATTTGTCCATGAGGGGACCTGGGTTTTAGTCCTGTGGAGGAGTAAGATTAGTTGGTCTGTTGCTATCTGGTTTTTGATCTGAGCCTGTTGAGGGAGGGAGTATGGATAAAGGTGGCAGGTGTTCTCCCCCAAGTAACATTGGGACCAATAGCAACAGTGGTGGTGTAAATGGGGTTTTTTGGAGCTTAATTGAGAAGGTAATTCCCCCATCATATCCCTATTTATAAAGGTAAAATCCCTAGGTATATCCTCTGTACAAATTTTGGGCACAATAGCCAGGAGTGGTAATGGTAATTATAAGAGTATTACACCAGCCTTTTGTGGGAGAGGATATAAGGCATTCCTCACAGACCTGAACAGTGTAAATTGATACATAATATTTACTAATATAGGAATAGGTGGTATGAGGTTATCCAGCATTGACTATGTTGTAGTCCCAACTGGAGGACTGTTTCCAATAAGTGTTACCTGTGTTTTCACAGCCCCAGTTTTTGCAATAATAATGAGAGCTGTCTCCACGTTTATGTATGAGGCTAAGGTCCCTATGTGTAAGGCCCTGCATGGACTCCTGAGGCAACTTGTGCAAGCCTGAAGCTGTTGGCCGGAACTCCTTGACTCAAAGCTCTTATTGGTACTCTTCCCGTTTTGATAACACACACCTTGTGAAAAAACACACCTTGATGGAGGAGCTAAGCATAAAAATCCTGTTGTTTCCCACAGTGCTCTAACTCACTTTTTAAGCCAGTTCCATCAACTCAATAAATGACATTCGACGTTCGGCATTTCAAAATTGCTATTGAACGAATGGCGTACTGTCTTTTCTCTTTCTTTCAAAGTCAAGGACTCTACCTGACATGGAACAGATCTTAGCATGGACACTAAAAGCGAAGATACCACCAAGATCAGGAAGAAAGGATCACCTAAGAGATAGCCCTCAGAAGATGGCCAGCAACGTAAGTAAATAAGGGTATATTGAAGGATGGGTGCCAGTAACTCTAAGGAAATTCTCAGTGTGCAATTAGTGACTCTACTGAAAAGACAAGGCACTGGAACTAATACAAGACAGCTAAAGAATTCATTGTCATAAAGTAAATGTAAATATTGCAGAGATGAATAGGACTTTTGAGGAAGTACAAGATTTAGAATATGGGAAATCTATCAGAACAAGAGGGATTTCAACTAGGAGATGATAGTTCTGGTGTAACTAATGAAGAAGATACATTGGATGCAAAATCTGAACAATTGAAACAAAGAATTTCTGAAGCTTAGTAGCACAAAAGCCATCATGTATGTATGGATGTATGATCTGTATGTATGAGGTGGCCACACAAATGTGTATGTGAAGTGTTGATTAGAAATGTATAATTCCTAATCCTAGCTAAAGGTACTATTTACACTGCATGGGATATAGTAAAAAAAGGCATCAGGTTAGTGTCTTAATTGGAAGTGTTGGCAATCTGTGCCTCCCACAGCTGTTCTCCAGAGCTGATCAATGTGAAATAGCCAAAGCCAGCATAGCCTAAGAGCCAACAAAATCTGTATGGATGATTTGATAGCCTTTACCAGAGGAATGGGTACTGCTGTGACACCAGAATATAGTACTAAGCTTCTTAAATGGTCAGATGATAAAGGATATACAGGTCTTTTTCAACCTTTTGTGTTAAATCATAACCCTGTTAACCTTTGAGGAAGAGATGAGCTTTCAAGGCCATAGGAGTGGTCCTTACTAGTGAGTCTGTTAAAAATATGGAGGTCATCCAAGTTTATGTACAAGGAAATGGACTTGGTGAATTCCTCCAAGATGACCCTCATTCTGTTGCATCCAAAATTTTAATTATCAAAAGAGCCAGAGAACTCACTGGGTTGGGCAATTTTCTTTAGGGGATATTGCTGTGTGTTCCTATTCCTATTATCTTGAAAACTGATGACTCAGTATGGGTGGACCAATGGCCCTTATCTATTAAGAAATTACAGGCTGCACATCAACTTGTAAAGGAGCAATTAAAGGCAGGGCATATTGTTCCTTCCACTTCCCCATGGAATACTCCAACTTTTGTTGTAAAGAAAAAAATCTGGAAAATGGAGGCTCCGACCAGATCTCTGAGCTGTTAATGACTGTGTGAAAATTATTGGAGCCACACAACCTGGCTTACCTTCCCCTGTAGTTATTCCTTGATGCTATCTATCATTTATTAGTGTTAGGCCAAAAGTTTGCCTTTTAGCCATTCCCTTGTATCCTCAGGATAGTGAGGGATTTGCATTTAGCATTTCTTCTATCAATTTTCAAGAGCCCTAAAGGAGATATCAATGGTTGGTGTTACCTCCAGGAATATCCAATAGTCCCACTATTTGTCAAATTTATGTTTCTTGGGCCATTGCCCCCATCATGGAGAAATTTTAATCCCTGTATATTATACATTGTATGGATGATATTCTTTTAGCCTGCCCAGATCCTAAGGAAGAGAATGAGGCTTTTGGGGAATTGCAACATAATCTTCAACTAGCTGGCTTAAAAATAGCCCCATAAAAGGTACAACAAGAATTTCCCTATCAATACCTGGGTCATCTATTGTTATATTCTGGTATCCATCCTCAAAAGATTACTTTAAGGCTAGATAGACTGACCACCCTTAATGATTATCAAACATTCTTAGGAGATATAAATTGGCTTTGATCTAGTTTGGACCTAACCACTGGGCAGTTTAGAACCTTATTTGATATTTTACAAGGAGATTCTGATCCCACTTCTCTGCACACCTTAACACTTGCTGCACGAGAATGGAACAACTTGTGCAAAACTGCCACCAATATGTACATTTAAATTATACTGACTATTCTCAAAATTTGATGTTGAGTTTTTGCTTCAGCTATTCCCCTACTGCTTTGTTTTGGCAAACTGGCCCTATATTATGGGTGCATGAACATGCATTTCCAGGAAAAACAGTTTAGATCTTATCCCCAGGTAATGATTTCTACTATGCAAAGGACATACAAAATAAGTCTTCAAGTTTTGGTAAGATCCCAGATGTATTTGTAACTCCCTATACACAACAACAGATACAATAGCTTCAACACATTGATGGGGATTGGGCACATTACTTGTGTTCCACACCCTGCCAGTTTGATAGTCATTTTCCTTCCAATAAATTATCTCATTTTTAAAAACATCACCCTTTGGATTCCTCAAATTTATTTCTCAAAATCCTTTCAAGTAGGCCCGCAATGTATTTACAGACAGCTCCTCAAATGGTAGTGCAGTTGTTGTTTCTTTCCCATTAATAAATGTTCTACATTTAATGTGAAATCTGCACAATTTACTGAAGTAGCCACAGTACAATTAGCCCTGCAACATTTTTCTGATGAGCTGTTTACCTTATACACTGGCAATAAATATGTGTATCATATATTGGTCCCTATAGAAACTGCTGCCTATATAGCTCCAGTCTCACATATACAGGAACACTTACTAGCCATATAAAGCCTACTATGGAGATGCTCTTATCCAATTTTTTAAGGACATCTCTGAGTGCATTCTGATTTGCCTGGCCCTCTGAGTGAAGGAAATGCCATTGCCTATTTTAACACTAAAATAGATAGTGCCGTCATGATGATGAGAGAGTCTGGTTATGAAGCAGCCTGCAAAGCTCATACAACCTTCCACCTTAATGCAGGATCACTCAAACTCCATTTTAAAATTACTACATACCAAGCTATTAATATAGTCAAAAAATTGTCCCCTATGTGCAGAGTTCTTACCTATTCCACACCTTGGAGTTAACCCCTGTGTTGTCATGCCTACTGATATCTGGCAGATGGATGTTAACTATGTTGCTTCCTTTGGAGAAATACAATGTATTCCTGAAGTTGTGAATACCAATTCTCATCTCATATTTGCCTCTGCCCACACTGAAGAAAGGCTTAAGGATGTTAAGAAACATAGTTTGCAAGCCTTTGCTTATATGGGAATGCCCAGATAATTAAAACTGATAATGACCCTGCTTATACTAGTCAGGGCTTCAACGCTTTTTGCAATTTTTTTTTATCTCATATAAGACGGGCATCCCGCATGGACCCGCAGAGATAGGCTTATCTCAGGAGGGGCCCAGGACTCCAGTAGAGGACTGGAGGCGGGGTCAGAGACCAAGCCAGTGGAAATTACGGGTGGTTCCACATGGATAGTCAGGTTTCCTTGTTTCAGAGTTGCTCCTAGAAGTCTCCGAAATAGGGTGGACTGTTGGCTCCACCCTGTGTCCCAGTGCTCAACCAGAGCGGCAGGACCATGGGTAGGGTAGGGCACAAGGGAGGGGGTAGGCTCTGGCCAATAGCCATCAGAAGAGGATGAAGGCTGAGCTGGAACTTGAGGAGGATTATCAGGGTAGTGGGATCTCGCTGAAAACTGGCGCTCTCCAGCTGAGACCTCGTTCTATGGCCAAAGGATAATAATCAAATTTATATGGAAAAACAAAAGACCCAGGATAGCCAAAACAACCCTATACAATAAAAGAAGTTCAGGAGGCATCACCTTTCCTGACTTTAAGCTCTACTACAGAGCTATAGTTCTGAAAATAGCCTGGTATTGGTATAAAAATAGACAGGTAGAACAATGGAATCGAATTGAAAATCCTAATATTAATTCACGCACCTATGAACACCTGATTTTCGACAAAACAGCAAAAATTATACAATGGGGCAAGGACAGCATTTTCAACAAATGGTGCTGGCACAATTGGATGAGCATGTGTAGAAGACTGCAGATAGACCCATGTCTGTCGCCATACACAAAACTCAAGTCCAAATGGATCAAAGACCTCACCATCAATCCAGCCACATTGTACCTCTTAGAAGAGAAAGAAGGAGGTACCCTTGAACAAATTGGTATAGGAGACTGCTTCTTGAACATAACTCCAGTGGCACAGACACTGAAAGAAACAATTAATAAATGGGACCTCTTCAAACTTAGAAGCTTCTGTAAGGAAAAGGACACAGTAGAAAAGACCAAACGGCAGCCCACAGACTGGGAAAAGATTTTCACCAATCCTATATCCAACAAAGGGCTGATCTCCAATATACACAAAGAACTCAAGAAACTAGTCAACAAAATACCAAATAACCCTATTAAAAAATGGGGTACAGAACTGAAGAAAGAAATCTAAATGGAGGAAATCAAAAAGGCTGAAAGACATTTAAGAAAATGCTCCACATCCTTAGCTATCAGGAAATGCAAATCAAAACAACTTTGAAATACCATCTTACTCCTGCCAGAATGGCTAAAATTAGAAACACCAATGATGATTCATGTTGGAGAGGTTGCAGAGAAAGTAGAACACTCCTCCACTGCTGGTGGGAGTGCAAACTTGTACAAACACTTTGGAGATCAGTATGGCTGTTCCTCAGGAAAATGGGAATTAGTTTACCACAGGACCCGGCAATCCACCTCTTGGGCATATACCCAAAGGATTCACATCAATGCAACAAAGACATCTGTTCAACCATGGTTATACCAGCACTATTTATAATAGCAAGAACATGGAAGCAACCTAGATGCCCCTCAATTGAAGAATGGTTAATAAAGATGTGGCACATCTACACAATGGAGTACTACTCTGCAGAAAAAAATAATGGTATCTTGAAATTCGCAGGCAAGTGGATGGCACTTGAAGAAACCATCCTGAATGAGGTAACCCAGTCATAAAAAGACGAACACAGTATGTACTCACTCATACAAGGATTATAGACCGAGATCAAATGATCACCAGCCTATAATTCACACCAACAGATGAACTAGGCTACAAGGTGTATTCTAAGAGATTCATATAATGTCCCTCACAAAACTGGGAAGGGACAAGTCCCCCAGAGCTCATGTGAAGTGGGGGAGGACAGCGAATTGAGAGAGAAGTAGGAGAACATAAGGTGGAGTAAACGAAAACATGTGCAACCAGGAAGATTGAGCCTGGTTAGGAATAGAAGATAGGAAAGAGAGAGAGAGAGACAGAGACAGACAGAGATAACATAAAAGAGGGAGCCAATATTGGTTTGAAGATAAAATTGATCACAAAGAAACGTTTAGAGAACTATAAGACTGCTCCCAACTAACAATCTCAGCTTGTGTGGAAAGGCTATCATAAATGCCCTTCCCAGAGAGTGAGATCAACAATTAACTTCTCCATGGGACCTCAACTAATGCCTGTTGAAAATAGGAGCAAACACCCATACATAAACACTGATTTGAACTAGAACCCAGAAGCAGATGGAGAGGACAAAACCATGAGGCAGAAACACATACAGACAGCTTACCTGAACAAGGTGGAGCTAACGGCCACTACACTGATAGCTGGGAAGCCAGCATGGGACTGATTCAGGCCCCCCTGATTATGGGTCTCAGCCAGAAGGACTGAGCAGTCTAAGAGACCTCAGACAGTGGAGCCAGGATGTATCCCTTGTGCACAAAAGGACTTTGCGAACATATCCCCCATGGAGGGATAACTGCCTTAACCTAGAGACAGGAGAGAAGCCCTACTCCCTACTTCACAGGACCTGTCAGATCTACATGACCCCAACTGGATGGCATTCCCCTACATATGGAATTTGGGTGGGGGGGGATGGGAGGGGAGGGTGTTTAGAGTGCATGTGAGAGGGCAGAGAGGGTAAAAGGGAGAGAAGGAGGGAGGGAGGGCTTGGGGGGAGGGAGGGATGAAGGGAGGGAGAGGGAACTGGGATTGACATGTAAAATAATATATTAAACTAAAAAAAAATGCTTTGACTCCAAAATTTAAGTTGAAGGACAAGTTACTGGGGAAAAGGATTTCCATTTTTGTTTCCACAGAAAATGAAAAGATGTGGATTCCTTCCAGACTAATGTGGTTTGATCACGCCAGACCGCCTGAAACGGAGTACAAGCTAATCCTATATTCAAAACAGCTGGACAAAGCAGCCCTACAGACTACAGCCAGGATATCTGAATCTTCTTCGAATTCCCCGGGACAGCGCCCCTTACCAGGAGGAAGTTGTTTGGAAAGAACGGCGCCCAAATTCCCAAATATTGTGTATAAATGTTTGTTTTCATTTAATTGGACTATGTTATATAAAATTAAATAAAGTAAAAAAATAATAATAAATACGGGCATCCCTTACAATCGTCGAGGTGAGGAAATGGTGTAGTGTGTACATCACACTGTTAAAGCCTATTTCATGAATCAAAAAAGGGGGGAAATGTACAGGGTCTCCTCATAATCACCTTTATCATGTTATTTATATTTTAATTTTCTATCTATAGAAGGTACTGTTTGATCTGAGGCTAGCAGCGATTTGCACCCTGAGTCATTTGATTATGGCTCAGTTATAGGAAGACTGTGACTACTGGACAATGATGCATGCCCAACCCCGTTCTAGAATGGTTCTAAGAGTCGGTTTTTGTCTTTCTACAAGATACATATAACCGTGTTTGGGTAACTGAGCATCTTATTCACCATATGAGGAGGAACCATTATTGCTGCAGCCAACAAGATTTTACAATGGGCCTTCATCAAGAATTTATCAGTTATGATGCCTGTGTGTTGGGAGCCAGCCTTGAGTAACATCCTATTGCAGAATTACTTATACTTTAAAACTCTAATTGAGCCTTATCTTGATAAAACAGAAGACTGCTAAAAAAGCAGTCTGTTCCATTCAAGCCAGGAACTGAGATGAACCAAGACACCAGAAACTGAGATAAGCAGACATTTATGGCCTGGGACAAAACCAGAGCCCCAGAGTAAGCACAGCTACCCCTCCCCATTTCCTCCCTGCTTTGCTTTAAAAACCCCTCTTTGTGCCTAATAAAATGAGACCTTAACTAAGATTGCTTGGTCTCATTCCTTCTTTCTCTCCCATTATTTTCAGGTTCTAGCCCAACTCGACCCATGAATAACTAGGCCCCACTGGTTTGGGCAGGTGGCACCCAACGTGGGCCTCGAGGGAGGGTTTTTACTGAAAAGAGTCCCCCTACCCTGAAGAAATTCGGTAGCGTGCACGGAGAAGAGTACTGGACCTGCAGACCTGAGAGCTGCATCAAGGCCAAGGCGAGAAATTGGAATCAGTCCTCACTGCTCATGAGTAGGCCGAATTCCTGGTGAGTCCCCCCACCTACCGCATTCCATTCCATAATAACGGGATAATCCTTGTCCAAGGAAGTTAAGTTCATTAGTAACTTCAAGTCTCCTTTCCAGAAAGAAGGAATTAGAGCTTCATATAAAGACTTAGTAATTTTCTTTTCTTTCCTTTCTAAAAATAGTCCTTAGGTTATTCAACCCTGACATGGGAAAACGTGGCTGAGGATCTTAATAGACCACAAAAAGAACAGGACCTAGAGGTCCTAAGCCTTAGGAACTCCTGCTGTGGCTAACTCCCAGCCAAGTGTATGGAAAAATTAATGCAGCCTGTCAGAAACAGGTGAATTTTTTGAAAAGTGTTCAGATTTTGGATGCTCATAATTTAAGGGTTGTGTATAACAGCTCCATTACAAGAAATTTCAATTAAGGATGTTTTATTTCAACAAACTAGTCATGGTCTAAAGAAAAAGAGATCTAAAATATGTATGTATGCTCTGTATGTATGGTATGGCCACACATCTGAGTGTCTGAGTGTCCAAAGTGTCATTGTGAATGTGTACATGTGTGAATCCCAACAATAGGTACTACTTAAATTGCTTGGGATATAAAAAAATCAAAACAAAACATAATACAGAGAGAGAGACATCAGGTCATGTCTTAAGTGTAAGGATTAGAGATCTGCATCTCCCATTATTGTCTTGCAGAGTGAAACAACAGGAAATGGTCAGAGCCATAGAAATCTGTATGGATGTCTCAAAAGAATTTAGCAGAGGAGAGAATACTAAAATCTTCCTAAATTTTGATGGTTAAAGAAGAAATTGAAAGAATGGAGATTAATGTAAGATTTGAGAAAAGCTATTGACATGTGGTCTGGGGAAACTGGATTTCCTATTAGCTACACCTAAAGAGGTGTCAGTGAAAATGCAAATGAGACCAGGTCAGGTAATGAAAGCTTTACAGGTCAAAGTAGAAAGTTTAAAAATATTTGGGACTTGTGTTACATCCTAAAGAAATTAGGCCTCAAAGATTAAAAATTAGAAAAGGTAGCTTATGATCTTTGAATGATTTTCAGAAGTTATTATGAAATATTCCAATGGTTACATCCTTTTTTAAAAGGCACCTACTGGTGATTTAAAACCTTTAAGTATTCTGAAAGGCGACAGTAATCCCAATTCACCTAGACAGCTCACTGAAGAGAATAGAAAAGTTCTCTTACAATCAGAGAATACAATACAGCATGAACAGATATGCTATATTGAGTATACAAAACCATGCAAGGATAGTCCAAATTATTTCTGTCATATAGCAAAGGGGAAAATTATAATGGCTGCATTTACCTGTTTCCCCAGATAAAGTGTTAAATCCTTATTTTAAAGCAGTAGCTTGTATGTTACAAAGTACTGTCCAAGAGATATTTTGCCAGAGAACCAAGCATAATACATGTTCCCTATACCAAATACTAAGTTAATGGTTATTTCTAAATCGTTACTACCAGCAATTAACAGGCAAAGGAATGTTTACTTAGATGGTTAGTGGTTACCTCCCCTTTTCTGAGAGTAAGCTCAGGCACCAGCCCTGGCACTCCTGATTTAAGGAGTTAATTTTCTTTTATTATTATAAGTTTCCTACCACTGTATAGATTTAAGGCCTAAGTTTTCAAGCTTTAATTAAGTATAATTTTTGGTCCATCAGCTTTTGCTCAGTTTTTGGGAAAAATTGATAATCAGTTTATGGACATTATAATTTGTACTAATACATCCTTTTGTATTCCCTAAAATTGTAAAGAGTAATCTTGTTAAAAAATGCTATGTTAGTTTATACTGATTGTTCTTATGATGGAAAACAAGCATATGTTATTGATGGAAACGAATATGTTCTACAGACAGATCCAGCTTCAGCTCAGATAGTTGAGTTACAAGCTGTTGCAATAATTTTTCAGCATCTAATGAATGATTCAATTAACTCATATACTGATAATCATTATGTTTTCAGAGCTCTTCAAGTTTTAGTGGTAGTTCCATACATTGAAACTAGTAATGATCAGGTTAAATTAGTGTTTGAGCAAATTCAAAATGCCATTCATCAAGGAAAGGCACCTTGCCTTGTGGGTCATATAAGAGATCATTCAAACTTCCCAATCCACTAGCTAAAAGTGATGGGTCTGCTGATAGTCACTTTATCTCAGGTAGAATTAGTTCAGCAGTCACACAGCTTTCATCATGGAAATAGTAGTAGTTTATGAAAATAGTTTGGTTTAACTAGAGAGATGCAGAAGGACATTCAGATTACTTCTAGTCTTATATCACGGCTAGCCTCTCCACTAATTTTGGGGGAAGAGATCTCTTAGAAGAGATGGGAGTTGTCCTTACTACCCAAACCCTGGGCCAAGGCACTCTGCCAAGAGACAAACTCTCCAGATCATTTGTAAAATGAGCTGGAACAAAAGACAAGGGCTAGGTAAGATGGATCAAGGAGTAGTTCACTCTGTGGCCACTCTCCCATTAGACACTTAAGGTGATAGAAAAGAATTTAGCCATTTTTAAAGAGGAATGCTGTTGCACGGCCAGCCGCCATTCCCATTACACAGATTTCTGACATCCAATGTGGATAGAACAATGACTCTAAATGCAGAAAATCTTCTCGTGACTTCCCAACTAGTTCAAGAACAATTGGAGGCAGTACATGTAATCCCCTCCACCTCTCCCTGAAATTACCCTATGTTTGTGATTTTAAAGGCTTCACAAAAGGAAGATTGCTCCAGGATTTGAAAGCCATTAATTTAACAATGCAGCCTATGGGAACACTTCAACCTGGCTTACCCTCACCTATGGTTATTACTAAAGATTGACATCTAATTGTTATTCATTTAAAGGATTGTTTCTTTTCCATTCAGCTGCACTCCCAAGTTAGCCCCAGGTTTGCATTTAGTCTTACTTCAATTAAATTTCTAATCGGGAACATGCCCTTCACTTTCAATGGGTGGTGCTCTCCCAAGGAATGGCTAAAGTCCTACAATATGCCAGGCTTATGTGGCTGCCTGCCTGTATCCTATCAGGTGCAAGTTTTCTGATCTTTACATTATCCATTATATGGATGATATTCTGCTGGCAGCGCCTGCTGAGGAGAGATGTCTTAAAGCCTTTGCTAAATTACAGGAGCTCCTGGAGGCTCATGGATTTATTTTGGCCACAGAGAATATTCAAAAGAAACCTCCTTACAGCTATCTAGGCCATCGGATCCAACAGACTGCTCTGCAGCTTCAAAGACTCTAAACTGATTGTTCAAATTTAAAAAATCTTCACGACTGGCAAAAGATTTTGGGAGATGTTCAATGGATCCACATTTCTCTCCATTAAAACAGGGGAGCTTAGACCAATCAATATATGATATTCTTCCAGGGGATCCAGCTCTGACCTCTCCCAGACGAATTACACCAAAGCCAAAGAGGCCATCCAATTCTATTAAAAAGCATTGAAAAAGCCCATCTTTGCCACCTAGATTATGAACAGCCTATTGTTGTTGCTCTTCCTTTGGGCACTGGGAGTTATTCTCTAAGTGGTAATATTCAGCATTAACTGCAATGCACACTGAACAATGGCAGACAGTGGAACCAACCCATAGGCACAGTGACTTGCTCTGCACTATTCTTTCCCCTATCCACCACCTGGTAACAGTATCTGCTCAAAAACAAAGTTTAACAATTCCAACCCCCAACCATCCCTATGAAATAATCCTTAAAAGGTGTTAACCTTCTATTTTTTACCATGTGCATTTTTTACAATAATTGTTTAGTACATGTGGGCACATGCATGACACTGCACCTGTATGAAGGCCATCAGACAATTTGTGAATCAGTTTTCTCCTTTTATGATGTAGACCCTGGAGATAGATTATTCAGGCCACCAGCTGGGTGGCAAGCACCTTTACCTGCTGAGCCCTCATCAGTCCATTCTGCATATTTTCTGACTGTTTTGAGACAAAGTATATGTAGTCCTGGCTGGCCTGCAGTAACTCACAAGATCCACCTGCCTCAACCTGGGATTAAAGGTGTGCATTACCACACAAAGTGTATTATGCACTAAAAGTCTAAAGACTAGAGGCTTCCAATAACACTTCTGTTTCACCAGGATAAGTACAGCACAGTACAGTAAATAAACTGCATGTATAAATAGCAATGTTCTGGTCTAGAACCTCTCCCATCTCTCAACTCAGGGGTCAGTTTTATGTAACTCTTTTGTGGGATTATTAATAATTTCACTTCCTAAGTGGTTTTAAGAGTTTTTTTCTGTGAATTTTAACACAACTTTAAAACATGTCTTTTCACTAATTCAACTTTGTCATACACTGGCAGCCTCTTCACCACCTAGGAAGACTAAGACTTGCCTGACTTCTGCATATACCATGCATTGCACAAATAAGTTGCACAGATAAATGGGATAATGGCTAATCTTGCATTACCAAAACTGACATTAGTATTAGGCACTTCATTTGCTTTCTTTCTTTCTCCCACCCAAACCAGCACAAGTCTATACTACTCAGAAGTAGTTTTTAGCATTCCCTAAAAGAGAACAATTCATCACAAGTTTAAACAGGATAATCTACAACGTGTATTATTTACTACTTCTACCTTTAACATACTTTGTGTACTTCTAAACACCTAGAAGGGCTAGGTGTTTCAGATGAGGACATAAATGTGCCCCCTATATTCAAAATAGTGTTGAAACCACACACAGGTAACAATGGTTAGAACTCAAAGTGTCTTCTGCTGAGAGCATTTTGGTCTCCTGCCTCCTTTTCCACCACCCCTTCTCCTGTGTCACGCTGACACAGGCACCTGCCACTGGGATGATACACATCTCCTTTCAGAAGACAGCCTTGCTATGACTTTTAACAGAGTATACACAATGTGCTAGCTTACTAACTCTTCTTTTGTTACACATCAGCAAATTCTTTAATGCCTAAAACTAGATATCATAAAATCAGGCCCACTTTGTCCAATATGTACAATATACACAATATAGCAATGTTAAATGAAATGTATATAACATACAGGGTGATGGGTAAGCTAAAAGGATCTATCTACCACACGAAGGGAATCATTTTGCACTTTCTTCCTCCCCACCTCCTCAATCCACTGAACAAGTACAGCTGGTACTGTTCTCAGATCATCATATCTCCATTTTTTTCAAAACCATTTACACAAAGTTTTTTTCTACTACTTCTACTTTTAAATGTACCAAGCACTTTAAAAATATCTAGATATACTAGGTAATTCATGTAAGACCTTATCTGCTATTCACACTGCACTAGTGAATAAAAATATGTAAAGCAATGGTTATGATCTGAGGCATCTTCTAAATATAACCATCTGGATTTTTGACCCACTTTCTTTTCTCCCTTCTCTCTGCCCTCAAACCAGTAGACAAATATCGACATATGTAACGCTTAGAAATTGCTGAACAAATTCATATCCCACAAGTTATTTACAAAGCAATCTTTTAACAGTGTACACAATGTGCTAATTTTACTGTTTTGTCATATGATGGCAACCTCTTTAACATTTAGAGACTAGAAGCTGAAAATTTTAGAAATATTTTTCCACTGTGTGCACTATACACACAGCAAAACAAAATGCAAATATACAGAAAGGGCATCTGAAAAGGTCCCATATAAACACACTAGCACATGACCTCCTTGCCTCCCAGCCCTTCCTCTCTAGAGCACTAAGCAAGTACAGACAGCACTACTCACATAATTCTAGCAGAAAGATATTTACAAAGGGATATTTTACTACCTCTACATTTAACATATGTTGGGCACTTCTAAACATCTAGATATACCAGATATTTCAAGTAGGGACTGTTGTCCACTATGTCAACAGCAATCCAGTAAACAGCACACATGTAACAGTAATAATTAAAAGTTCTTAACACAGAAAGAACAATTTTAACACAAAAGTACAAAATATGTTCTACTACTTCTACTTTGTCATACAGTGGCAACCTTTTTAACATCTAGAGCGACTAGGTGTTGTGAATAGGACTCCTTTGTCCTTTATATATACTATGTACACAGGAAAGCCAAACTGGATGGGACAGTGGTTTCTTGCCCACACTTGGAGTAGTGACTTAGAGCTCTATGTTTCTATGAGAAGGAAACTTTGGCATAAACACAATTTGGTCAACTCTGGAGGGCTTAACCTATTTCTTCCCAAACATTATTTCAATGAATCTTAACAAAAAATGTATTTACATAATGTATTGTCTTACTACTACTACTACTACTTATAAAATATTTCAGGCACTTTAGAGGATCTAGAAAGATATCACCCCCCCAAAAAAAAAAACTTGGCATTGTCCAAACACACACACACACACACACACACACACACACACACACACACACACACACAGAGGCAGACACACAGAGGAGGGAGGATTGACATGAATAAAATACACACATAATACAATAGTTAGAACACACACACACAAAAAAAAAGATGTCTTCAATGACCAATCTAGCTCTGGGACTCGTCTTCCTCCTGCTGGGTCCTCCAACATATTGAACAAACAAGGACTTAAGAGCATTAATGTTGAGGGTGAGTAAAAACCATTGGTTGTTAATGCTTGTTTGTTTTAGATTTGTTGTTGGCAGGGATATTGTGAATATATTTGTCCTGCTTTACACTTGGGCTCTGGTGATGTGGGATTACCTGTTGCCTATGTCTTTGCAAGCATAGTTAACTTCCTTGGGTTGGAGTTTTTCTCCCTGAAATTTCTGTAAGATTGGATTTGTGGATACATACTTTGAAAATCTGGGTTTGTCATTGAATATGTTGTTTTCTATGTCTATAGTGATTGATAGTTTTGCCTGGTATAGTAGCCTAGGCTGGCGTCAGTGGCCTTCCTATTCATGTGGTCTTTGTGTTTTCTACCATGGTGTTGCTCATCAGGGCTGGCAGGTGTAGCCCATCACTGTCATTTTCACACACTTGAAAAAGAGGTCTTGGTTTTGGGTGTGACTGTGTAATCAGATGAATACTCAAGAGAGGGTTGTACTGTGGGTTTTGGTGAGTACATGCACCTTGCATTAGGAGATGCAGGAGAAATTCATTCTTAAAAAAAAGTCAAGAAAATGTCTTAGGAGAATCATGCTAAAAGAAGAAAATATTATCTGCTCCAGATCATTTCCAACTATAAATCGTCACAATGAGAGAAGTTGGGGAGTGTAATAATTTTAAACGTGTCTTCTGTTGGGAACACAGTCTGAAACTTTTATTCCTATTGTTTTGATAGGTGATAGTGAATGCTGTGAGAAAGTTTTTGTTTGGAAAAAAGAAAAACTGAAAAATTGGAATCTGAGGAAAAGTCTTCATCAGATTTTGTCCCTAATGATCTTGTTTTCTTCCATGGAATAATCATTATCACTTGGGATTTTCTAGAAAGGTTTTAAATGTGTAAAGGTATGTCAGGTTATACAATGTGTGTTCATAAATGGTTGTTGGTGATGTCTATTTAGCTTTAAGTGTTAAACTGACATGCCCTAGAATTATCTGTGAAGAGGATCTCAATTGAGGCATTGCCTAGATCAGATTGACCTGTAAACATGTCCATGAGGGTTTGTCTTCACTGAAAACAGATGTATGGAAAGCCCAGCCTACTATGGGCAATACCATCCTGTAGGCAGATAGTCCTAAATTCTTTAGAAAAGAAAGCTAAACATGAGCCTGGAAGCAGTATCTTCCATGGTTTTTATTAAATTTCACTAACTACACATCAGTTCTTTCATCACAAGTAATTTTGTGCAGACTATCATGAAGGCCTTCCTTTGGGTTCCTGCCTTGATTTCCCTCAGTGATGAGTGTGACCTGGAAATATAAGCTAAATAAAGCCTTTCTTCCCCTAGTTGATTTTTATCGGAATATCTTTTCACAGTGACAAAAATGAGACTAGAACAGTCAAAGGCACAGAAGAGATTCTAGATATGTTGTGGGAGGGAGTAAATATGGACATATTACAACTGAATCAAAAGGGAAGTCCCTTTTCCCAGAGCCTCAACAATTTTTCTTCATGGCTATCACTGCTGTAACTATCCAGGGAGGACATGAAGCCATATCCCCACTAGTCTTTTGGCACCTACTAGAGTCTAACTATTGTTGCTGGCAGTGAAGCCCGTGTAAATGACCCTGGAAGTAAATAGGTTGATGCCTCTTTCCCACTTTACTTCTTCTTAAATAACTTCCACCAATAGAAACAAAGATGGACACTTGAGACAAAAGAATGTGAAACATAAAGACTCTGGTTTTTGAACTCTTATTTCATAAGAAAATATCTGAAGGGATGAATGTAGAGCTAAATACTAACAGTGTGACTACAATCCACTCCTTTTGCTGCACAAAATACATATTCTCTTACTTATCTACATTCAGCACTGATGATTTTTCAATGTGTTTTTTTTTGGGGGGGGTATTGTTGCTTGTTTTATGTTGTTTTGTTTTGTATTTTTGGGACAGGATTTTCTCTATGTAGCCCTGGCTATTCTGGTACCAAGTGGACCAGGCTAACCTTAAACTCCAACATTTGCCTGCCTCTGCCTTTAGAGTTCTGGGATTTAAAGTGTACATCACTACAATCCCTGTCATTTACTATCACATTTCTGTTAACAATGATACAATGATACAAGGAATGATACAAGAGGAATGACAAAGTATAAGCAGGAGTCCTGCTACACCAGCCACAAAACCCCAACTTGTTCCTGAAGTAAGGCAGACTAGTATTCCATTAAGTAGATGTGCCACATCTTCATTAACCATTCTTCAATTGAGGGGCATCTAGGTTGCTTCCAGGTTCTTGCTATTAGAAATAGTGCTGCTATGAACAATTGGATGAGGGTGTGTAGAAGACTGCAGATAGACCCATGTCCGTTGCCATGCACAAAAAACAAACCCAAATGGATCATAGACCTCAACATCAATCCAGCCACATTGAACCTCATAGAAGAGAAAGTAGGAGGTACCCTTGAACAAGTTGGTATAGGAAACTGCTTCCTGAACATTAGTCCAGGGGCACAGACACTGCTTCTTCTATTCTTGCACCATTATTCAAGGGACACTGAACACCTGCTTTGTGCTTGATATTAATGGCTTTCCTCCAACCTCAAAAATTTCATCATCTAGTGACTGTAATACAACATATCTTATATTTCCCAAAGATTTCTCAGCTGTGTGACATTTTCAGGAAAGTCTTCACAGAGAAGCAGGTTATCAGCTGGAGTTTGTAGAAAAGAATTAAGGGAAAATCAGTGGAAATATGTGGACCTCAGGCCTTCCAGCTAAACAACACGTTTTATAACTTAGCTTATCACTTAAGGAAAAAAATCAGATGATATAGTGCATGAGAAAGGACTGTTCTGGTTTATTTTAAATGTCAAATTGATATAACTGAGGGTTGCCCAGGACAAACCTTTCACTGAAGGAATGTCAACATTTGGTTGGCCAGTGGGCATGTCTATTGGGAATTCTTAATTAACCCAGGGCAGTCCCTAGTTATGGGGAACAGTACTGTATAGATTGGGGAGATCAAATTGAGATAGCCAACAAAGAAGGATTTGTTAATTCTTTTTTTTGCCTTTAACTATGAATGAGATGTGACTGGCTGCTTGAGTTTTTGTCTTTATTTCCACAAAATGATGGACTCTAACAAGGTATCATAAATCCAATAAGTCCTTTCTTCTCCTGTGTTGTTTTTTGTCACAACAACAAATGTGAAATTGGGACATGGACTATGGGAAGGGAATCAAGAACAGGAGGTATAGAAGTCATTTCCATGAGGGTATTAGGTACAAATTTGACACAAGCTAAAGTCATCTGAGAGGAGGGAGCCTCGGTTTAGAAAATGCCTCCATAAGACCAGGCTGTAGGCAGGCTTGAGGGATATTTTCTGAATTAGTGACTGATGTGAGAGTACCCAGCCCTGGGCTGGTGGTTCTGGGTTCTATAAGAAAGAAGGATGAGCAAATCATGAGGAACAAGTCAGTAAGTGTCACCTCCCATGGATTCTACATCAGCTCCTGCACCCATGTTCCTGACCTGTTTGAATTCCTATCCTGGCCTCCTTCTTCAATGAACAGCAATGATGAAGTACAAGCCAAATAAACCTTTTCCTCTCTAACTTGCTTTTTTGTCATAGTGTTTCATAGCAGCATACAAGCCCTAACTAAGACACTGTACAATTGAAAAGTGTGTCCTAGAGGCAGTGGGGGCACATGGGCACTAGCCTGATTAACCTGTAGAATGGTAAGATCATATATTCATGTTTGAGTGCACATGCTCATACTGTGTTTGGGAGATGGCCGTAGAAGTAGTAGTTCAGGGCTGGATGCAGACACTCAGCATACCATTTGCTGAAGGGGACACCCAATCCTTGATTACTACCCTCAGCTAGGAGGCTCAAAGTTAGGTACTTGTGCATAGGAGATTTCACCATTGTACTCTTTTTAGTTACATGCCCTGCTCATCACTGCTATTTGAGAAAAGAATTGGCTCCATTAATGTTAGAAATCAGAGAGTATATTGAGAGCCATGCAATATAGTGGAGCTGGCTGGAATAAGCCATTATCAAATTCACTTTCTCCATCACCTCAGCAGGCCATTTGCCCTGGTATGCTCCCTTCTCACTACTCTGTCTCCCAGTATGCTAAAATCCTGGGCCTGTGACACCTGAACCTTCCCATCTCCCTTTTCTCTTCATCATATCTCTGCCCCATCTTTGCCATTCCATTTTTGCTTGGCCACTCCATATTTCTGCCAGGCCTCCTGTTGACTGCACCACTTAAGCTCCAATGAGAACAGACTTCCCTGTCCCTGCCAGAGGCCTCAGCTCAAGTGTGCTTACACACTGGATTTGAGCCTCTGTACTCTAATAGGAACCCCATGGGTTATTAACTAATCCAGGATGGAAACCATCATGAAACTCAGTTGGTAAAATATTTGCTGGGGAAACAGGAGGACCAGAGTTTGATTTCCAGTGCCTACACATAAAGACCGGCATTAATGTGGCATATGCTTCTCATTTCTGAGCTCGGGAGGCAGAAACAAGAGGATCCTGGAGCTTACTAGCCAGGCAGCCTAGAATAATATGCATTGTCCAGATCACTGAGAGACCACATCTCACAAGAGAAGATGAATAGCTCCTGAGGGAGTCACCTAAGGTTGACCACTGACCTCTATACACATTGTCCACATATCCACATGCAGGACTAACCCTTACACACACACCCCAAACATGCAAATACACACACACACACACACACACACACACACACACACACACACACACACTCTTTAAGCTATGAAGGTAAGGTGCCTGTGGTGATGGTAATTTACAATGGGGTTCCTGGAAGTGAGCACTTATGCAGTTGTCAGGTATACAGTCTGTGTTCAGAAACCTCATATAGAGTAAAAGAAAAATAAAAGAAACTACAGAGTTCAGACCAAAACTGAGAGGCCCCAAATCTCCTTTTGCCTGGTAATGAATGCATATAAAACACTCAATAAGAGTGACACAGAAAAAGCTGTAACATCTTGATGGAGAATGTATGACAGGCCACCATCCAAGCAATTGATCTGCACAAAATTATTTTGTATTCACCCCAGTACCCAAACTTAGAATGGATAGAACTTAGAATAACTGAGGGTAATAGAGCTTCCAAGGTCACACAGCCTGTGGAAGGCTGACCTGAAATGTGGTGACCACTGCATCTTTGGAACTGGGTCTCCTTGAGGGGCAGCCCCTTACCCAAGTCATGCCATTGGATAGAGCCATCTAACTTTCCTCTCCTGCCAATTCTGGCATTGGGAGCTCTAAAAGGAAAGAACTTGGCACCTATACAAAGCAGCAGCAGAAACAGAGCAGCAGCCCAGCATGGGGAACCCAGGAGTGAATTTAAGGGAATTTTAAGTGTACCCCGAGGGCAAGAAAGATAATTAGCCACAGCAGGGCATTCCTGTGTTCTTCAAAGTGCTTGCTTGTCAGAGCCTTTCATCTGTCAGCAGCTCCCAACACTCTTTTGTTCTCAGATACACAACTGAGGCTCCCAGAGTGGAACAAGTCAGGTCCTAGTTGCTGAGTGAAACAAGTCAAGTCCTAGTTGCTGAACTGTGATGCTTTCTTAGCTTGTAGCCTGTCCACTTAAGTCACCTGTTGTCTCATCTTTCCAGAGAAATGGACTTTTCAGGGCAGTTTTCTCAGGGCCACAGACTATTTCGGGTTTTATGTCCTATTTCCACATTTATACAGTCTCCCTTTCCTCCCTGAGCTGTACTCTGATTCCTCTCATGAGTTTATGAGTGGGTTGTCAGTCTGTTTGGGATGGAACTGGACCAATGGACAGCGTCTCCCCACCTAAAACAAGCACAAAATCCAGACAAGAAGGAGACAGTGGCCTAACCCCAATGTGGCTGTCAGGAAAAAAAATTGTAATTCAGGATTTACACCTCCCCTTTGTGGGTCAGCCAATTGCCAGTATCCCCAAATCCTTCACTCATTGGACTGAATGGGGTTTTGATGACTCCTCTCAATTTTCTTGTTCTTGTACAATTGCTTTCATCTCCTTCTGGCTCCTGCTGGACATCATGGCCCAGGCTCCTCAATGTCTATGGGCTAATGCCCAAAGTCTTTCTACCAAGGCCCTTTCTACACTGGTAAGCCTGACTTCCCTTTGCTCTTTTCCTTTCTTTGCTCAGTGGTTCCTGAAAGACCCTCAGAACAGGGACCTTCATGCTCCCTGTCAGGAAAGATGCCCCCCCAAAATCATTCACCAGACGTGGTCTTGATATAAAAGCATGAGGCCTTTTATATTCCAAGTGCACTGGGGTCCACGGGCATGTACCATGCAGGGCCAGAAGACTAAGTACAACAAGGGGGGAAGTAAGATAGCTTTTATAGGATTACAACAAAGCCTGCACATTTTAAGCCAATCATCTCATAGCATCCAGAGCCAGTGCTGTGAGGACCAATCAGTTTAAACCATCCAAACACTTGCTTTATAGAACAATCAGTTTCCTATAGCCACAGAGGTTTGCATTCCTTCAGGTTCCTGGGTGGGGCAACAAAGCTCAAGTACTCACAGATCCTGTGAATACAGCAAAGAATGTCATCTTTCACCTATTTGCAGCCAGGGGACCGTGTTTGGAATTTAAGGTGTTTAGGGCTGTTTTAAATCCTAGTTTTTTTGTGGTCATGGGAGAGCTAGTCTGCATTTCTACATAATTTAATTCCCATGGGCAATTTTGGAAAAACCAGATACTTAATTCACAGTTTCTTATTCCTTGAAGCTTTAACACATTTTATGAGTCTTAGTGTCAAAAAATGTTATTTCTGTACAATGGCTATCAGTACTGGCAACCATTCATTTATTTATTCATCCCCCTATCTAGCCAGCCCTGTGCTTACATTTTTGTCTCTATTAACTAACTCTCCCTTCTTTACTTGTGGATTATCCCATGCAATCACTAGTCAGGCTTAACTCTGATAGCTTAGGATATCAGGCACACTCTGCACAGTGTGGCCAGAAACTGTTTTATGGTATCTGATCAGATCAGATTAGATTATCTGTCCCCTATAGGCCTTATGAATTGTAGTATATTTCATAATACAAAGACAAAGACAATTAACCCCATATATTAAAAGTGTTTATAACGAGGTGTGTTTGTGTGTGTGTGTGTGTGTGTGTGTGTGTGTGTGTGTGTGTGTGTGTGTGTGGCTGGTGTGGCTGAGTATGCAGTTCAGGTAGAAGAATGCTTGCCTGGTTTCCATCTTCAGCACCACATAAACTGAATATATGGATGCAGGCCTGCATTCCCAGCACTTGGAAAGTAGAGGCAGGAGTTCAATGACATTCTTGGATACTTAGTCTGAGACTGTCACAAGGAAGGAAGGAAGGAAGGAAGGAAGGAGGGAGGGAGGAAAGGAAGGAAGGAAGGAACAAAGAAAGGAAAGAAGCAAGGGAAGAGGGAAAGAAACAAGTGTACATAGATGGGTAAGATTTTACTGTCTATAGCCCAGTATCCCTCCCGTGGCCTTGTGAACTGTTACTGCTGTAGGTGGTAAAAACAAATCCACAGAATCTCAGCAATGTAGACTTATGCATCTGAAGTAGGACTTAAACGCCTGGCTGGCACTCCCTTCTCCTAGCTCCCAATGTAACTCATCCCTTGTCCCTGGCATACTTGTCTGCTGTCCTTACCTGGTTTCTCTGTGCTTCCGGTTTCCCATAATCCTTCCCTGGACTGCCCTCTTTACATTGTTTGGGGAAAGAGGGAATAATAAGATTCTGGAAGTAAAAAGACTCATTTGAAGTGACTGTTGTTACTATGACATATTATTTTGTTTATTCGAAGGAAATGTCGGTGGCCTCAGCAGAGTGGAGGTGTATTCAGTTGCTCAGGTCTGTGTCTAGGCTGAGATGGATAAGGAGATGGATTCTGCACATTTGCACCTTTGGGACTTGTAGTAATGGGATCAACATTGTATGTCCCATTTCTTTATTTACAAATGCAAATAGGAGGGTAGCTGTGTTTGGTAGTCAGTACTGGATTTGCTTTAGTGGAAATGGAAGGCACTCTGAGTTAGGTTGACTTACTCATGAATTGAACAAATAGTAAATTCAGAAAGCATTGCCACCCCACATCTTCGCTGTTCCTACACCACACCAATGGATGCTCTACGAAGGGTAAGTCACATTCTTGCTAAGCTGAGGCCGGTGGCATACCTGTCCACACAGCAGTGGATGGTGGCAACAAGGTGGACCCATAGTCTTGCCTTGAAGGAGCATGCCACCCTGGCATGTTGTGATCCACACATGATTGCTGTGGAAGGATGACAGATTGTGGGTAAAGTGATTGGGTCTTGGACAGATGAGCGCAGTTGATGATTATACGATGGGAATGAAACCAAATCCACTCACAACAAACTTGAACTCTATTGAGTTTTTCTCACCTAGCACTTCCTGCTTCTCACAGTTCTAGAGTCTTACACAGTGGTCAATCTTTGATTGAAGAGGAAATAATGAGAGGAGAGAAAAGAGACAGATGGGAAGAGAAAGAAAGGAAATGGGGGACAGTGCTCAGCAGTATCTAGAGATGTTTTGATTATAACAGCCATGAGAATAAGGACAGGGATGCTGCTGAACCTCCCATGATTCACAGTGCAGCCTCCACTATCCAGCTTAAAATTTCAGTGGTCTAGGCCTGAGGGACTCTATCCCAGAGCCAAGAATCCACATTTCACTCCTAAGCCAGAATCCCTGTCCTACCCTAAGAACAGAAGATATGAGTTCAGCTTATGACAGTGTGTCTTCACTCTGAAGAAAGTATACCTTTCTTCACTCCTGCAAACCCAACATGCAGCCTAATGACAGAGATCGTGCAGGAAACTTTTGCAAGATTTTTACAGGGAGAGCCCCTAAGTTGGAAGGTTCTGTTAGTTTCCTTCCAAGGTCCCATAGCTAGGAAGTTTCTGAGCTGGGATTGAAAGCCAGGTACATATGACCACATTTGGCATTTTTGTGGTAGAACCACTTGTTTCCCATTCTGCACCCAGGAAATGAGCCCTGCAGAAATATGGGGAGTCTGAGAAATCCCTGCAGACCATATGGGGAGGAATAATCCTGCTGTGGTACCCTATCTTGAAATGGAAACTACAAATAAAACAGTGGGAGTGATGGAGACATCCCATCACGTGACTGTGAAGACTGAGTTTACAGTAGTTCTCAGTATATAGTAAGTATTTAAAATCATTACAAAGTTTAATCTTGCCAAGCATGATGTTGCACATCCTTAATCCCAAGTGCTCCGGAAGCTGAGACAGGATGATGGAGAGTTCAAGGTCATCCTGTGCTACATAGTGATTTAGAGGCCAGGCTAATTGACTTAGCAAGACCTGTCTCAAATAAAATTTAAAGGAGTAAGTACTTGCATAGCAAAATAACAGTAACAACAACAACATTAATAATGTTTAATGCAAAAAGGATTCATATTATACTATTGAGAGAACATTTTATAATCCCTTTAGAGTCACCAGAAGTGGTAAGGACATTTTTTCTGCAGCCACCAGTAGAGCAGTTCTACCTTTAGTGTCTTGAGGTGTCATTATTTTTTTTCAGCGTCATAAACCACAATGCCTTCCATTTATTTTGTCACTATTGCCACTGTCATTTTTAATTGAAGAGCCCGCCACTGGTATTTTTACTAAGTGCAGTAGGGCCTTCTGGGTCCTTAGGATGTACGAAGGAAGGAGGTGCAGAAAGTGACTTGATCCATCACTGTTGCCCCTGTGCCCTCATTTTTGTTTTTGTTATTTTGGGATTTTGTTGTTGTTGTTTGGGGTTCTTTCTTTCTTTCTCTTTCTTATCCTGTTTGTACTTCATTCATTCAGGGATGGAAGGCATAGGTTATCGGAGCTGATGAGGCTATGAAGAGATTCTTCAAAGTCAAAGAGTTCTGGTGTATCTCCCTGTGGATTGCACTCACAGACTGACTGCTGGGTGCAACCCCAGAATCAAAATTTAGGGGTGGGCTGGGCATTTGTACATGCCACCAGTCATAACCCTGTTCACAGCAGCCACTGAGACTTCTGGTGTGAAAAATAGCTGTTGTGTGACAAAACGTTTCCAGGAAAGATGTAACACACACATCTCATCCAAAATAGAGAACCTATGACAGACCAAAGTATGGAAACTACGACCAACTTGGTGAACCATGAGTTTTATTGTGGTTACTTAGAAAAGCATGGATGAAGGGTAACTTGCATTAATGACACAAAGACTGCCCCACAATGGGTGACAGCTCAGAAGGGCTGGGACCCTGTTCCACACTGCACAGCCTGCAGGCAGCTTAACAAGCAGGAGAGTGTCCTTTCCGGTGCCTCAGTTCCCTAAACCTCTTCCAGTTAGCTTGGCTGTTTTCTGCTTCTACCAGGCAGCTGGGCTGGACTCAGTGTCCTCTTTGCTGCTCTGTCCATCCCATGTCAGAGGTACACTCAGCCAGTAATGCTTACTTTTGTAGGGCAGGCCCTAGTGAAGCTAGTCAGTTTCAGGGACTTCCTGAAGCTAGTTTGAGTTGATTACATTCCTGTTTAACGAGTGTTCCTACAGGATTGCATCTCTGAGGAAACTGTTACATAACAACATCATACCCTGACATTCTGTGGCTCAGATCTCTTCAAAAGCTGTCATTCTTATTCCAAATTGGCAGAGCCCTTCCAGTGGCCTAAGGCACTTCCCAAATAGAACTTTCTGGACCATGTACTCTGGAATGTGTTGCTGGCTCCATAGTCCTTTCTTACTCTGAGTAGTCCCACTAGACTTCTTGCTATCCCTCAACATCAGAAACAGAAATAAAAGAGCTACTTGGGAGAAGTCAGAGACACTGGAACCCGTGGGCAATGCTGATGGGAATGGAGAACAACACAGGAAAATATAGTAATTGTAAGAATTCAGGCATTATGTTGGTCTGCCTCAACCACCTGGCAGAATTCAGTCAGACAGTACCCTGGTTAGCCCAGGGTTCCATTACTGTGTAGTCTGCATGCAGGTGCAAAGGACCCCTTTAAACGACAGGACCCACCCCCACTTAATATTCTTTTCCAACTCTTCCCCACCATTCCCCTGAGAAAGACAGGACTTTACCTATCTTCCTCTGCTCTTCACTCCTCTCTCTGTCTTTTTTACCTCGGTTCTCTTTCTTTTCCCCTCCCCTTTCCAATAAAACTTCTCACTTAAGCTGTGTCTGCCTGGCATGTTTGTCCCTGCTTCAATCACACTTGCCTGAAATGGAATCCACCATGGTCCCCCACACACAAAGTCCCCTCAAGCTTTATCTTAACAGTAGCATCTCAGGAAACAGAATACAACATAGGAAATGGCCCATTCAGTATAACACTTATTGAGCAAGCATGAACACCTGATTTGACCCAAAACCCACATTTAAAAGATGGGTGTGTTGGCATGTGCTTTTAAATCACAATGGCAAAAGTAGACAGGAAATCCCTTGAGTTTACTGAATATCCACTGTAGACAAAATGTCAAACCCCAGAACTGTAAAAGATTAACTCTCAAAAACCAGAGAGAGAGAGAGCTCCTAAGGAATAAGACCAAGGTTGTGCTGTGATCTTAACATGCATGTGCACACTTGTACACATGCACATATCCTCATTCTTGTTCTCTCAACATTATAAAAGCACCAGAGTTGAGAAAAGATATGGCCTTGGCTTTGTTCATCTTGCAGGCATATCCAGCCCACAGCGCATGGATTGCTCTGAACACAGCCCAATATATTTGTAGATGACAACATCAAGTCACAATGTTATAAGGTTAGACACTCATGTCCCCTCCTCTTTTTTGTTTTCTCCTCACTTCTTTTACTCTTCCCCTGCTACTCCCCCTATCCCACCTCTTCTCCCGATTTCTTCTTCTTCCCCTGTCTCCTCTGCTAAACACCCTTCCTGGCCTAAGTACATTGGCAAAGGTCCCCCTCTCTTGTACTTTCCACCTGACACAGAGAGTTTCATGTTTTGTTTCTTATGAATACAGCTAGATTGGGAACCCTGAACAGGCAGCGTGACTATCAGGAGAAGGTTATGTCATTCATAGATTTAGTGGCTCTGAGCTATCGGACTCCACCTGGCCAACTAAAAAATGTGCATCTAAATTTATCATTGTGAAATTCCTTTAAAAATTAGAGATTCTGCACTCTCAAATTTGACATTTTACATTGCCAAGAGAAGTAGTATTGTGGCAAAATGGAGGGAAAGAAGGAAGAGTTGCCATCTTCACTGGTAAAGATGCTGGTGGTGGGTGGCAAGTCTCATGTCATTGCACCATATCCTGCAGAATAAAATTCTGTATTTTCACTGAGTTCTGCAATCTCTGACCACAAATTGTCTGTGATTCTTCACTGGCCCAATTCTGACACTTGCAGCTTCCGTGCTGGTTTCCACATATACTATAGCCCCAGAGCCTATCTGAGAAGCCATATCCCACCCATGTGGTTTGTTCTTCCCCTTGTTCTTCTCATTGGACAAATGCCATTGATGCCCCCACTTTGACATGACACTTACTGTTCTCACACCCAGCCCTGTCTTCCTGTCACAGTTTAATTTTCCTATCCATCCATTTTACGGTCTCTTTCTCTCTCTACAGTATATGCTCCAGTAGGAATAGAGTCATGAACTGTCACTAGTTTCTGTCCTTGGCAGATGTCTTAGTCACTGATCTTTTGCTGTGAAGAGATACCATGACCAAAGTAACTTTTATAAGATAAAGCATTCATTGGTGTTGGCAGCCGGCCTTGAGTCACATCCTTTTGCAGAATTACTTATACCTTAAAACTCTAATTGAGCCTTATCATGGTAAAACAGAAAACTGCTGAAAATGCAGTCTGTTCCATTCAACCCAGGAACTGAGATGAAACAAGACACCAGGAACTGAGATAAGCAGACATTTAGCGTCTGATATTTTTTGGCCTGGGAAAATACCAGAGCCCCAGAGTCAGCACAGCTACCCCTCCCCATTTCCTCCCTGCTTTGCTTTAAAAACCCCTCTTTGTGACTAATAAAGTTAGACCTTGACAAGCATTGCTTGGTCTCGTTGCTTTTTTCTCTCCCATTATTTTCAGGTTCTATCTCACCTCAACCCATAAATAACTAGGCCCCTCTAGTCAGGGCAGGTGGCACCTGAAGTGGATGCTCCAGGGAGGGTTTTTACCGAACGGAGTCCCCCAACCATGAAGAAATTCGGTAGCGTGCAGGGAGAAGAGTGCTGGACCTGCAGACCTGAGAGCTGCAGCAAGGCAAGAAATTGGAATCTGTCCTCACAGCTCATGAGTATGCCAAATTCCTGGAGAGTCCTCCATCCCCCCCCCCTGCGTTCCTTTCCATAATAATGGTTAATTTTGTCCAAAGAAGTTAAGCTCATTAGGAACTTCAAGTCTTCCTTTCCAGAAAGAAGGTATTAGAGCTTCATATAAAGAGTTAGTAAGTTTCTTTTCTTTCCTTTCTAAAAATTGTCCTTAGGTTATTCACCCCCTGACATGGGAAAAGGTGGCTGAGGACCTTAATAGACTACTTAAACTACAGGACCTAGAGGCCCTAAGCCTTAGGAACTCCTGCTGTGGCTAACTCCCAGCCATGTGTATAGAAAAATTAATGCAGCCTGTCAGAAACAGGTGAATTCATTGAAAATTGTTCAGACTTTGGATGCTCATAATTTAAGGGTTGTGAATAACAGCTCCATTACAAGAAATTTCAATAAGGATTTTTTATTTCAACAATCTAATGTTGGTCTAAAAAAAAAGAGAGCTAAAATATGTATGTATGCTCTGTATGTATGGTGTAGCCACACATGTGAGTGTCTGAGTGTCCGAAGTGTGATTGTGAATGTGTAAATGTGTGAATCCCAACACTACTTGATTTGCTTGGGATATAAAAAAAAATCAAAACAAAACATAATACAGAGAGAGACAGACATCAGGTCATGTCTTAGTTTAAAGGGTTGGAGATCTGCATCTCCCATAACTGTCTTGCAAAGTGAAACAATAAGAAATGTTCAGAGCCAGAGAAATCTGTATGGACGTCTCAAAAGAGTTTAACAGAGGAGAGAATACAGAAATCTTCCTAAATTTTGGTGGTTAAAGAAATTAAAACAATGGAGGTTGATATAAGATTTGACAAAAGCTATTGAAAGGAGGCCTGGGGAAACTGCAGGGCCTATAACCATACCTGGAGAGGTGTCAGTGAAAATGCAAATGAGACCAGGTCAGCTAAGGAAAGCTTTACAGGTCAAAGTAGAAAGTTTTCAAAAGTACTTGGGACTTATGTGGCATGCTAAAGAAATTAGGCCTCAAAGATAAAAATTAGAAAAGATAGCTTATGATCAATGAATGATTTTCAGAAATTATTAGGAAATATTCCAATGCTTACATCCTTTTTTAAAAGGCACCTACTGGTGATTTAAAACCTAGACAATTCACCTAGACAGCTCATTGAAGAGAATAGACAAGTTCTCTTCACAATCAAAGAATACAATACAACATCAGCAGATATGCTATATTGAGTGTGCAAAACCATGCAAGGCTTATGTACTTCCCACACAGCATAGTCCAAATTCTTTCTGTCTTATGGCAAAGGGGACCACTGTAATGGATGCATTTACCTGTTTCCCAAGCCAAAGTGTTAAATCCTTATTTTAAAGCAGTAGCTTGTATGGTACAAAATGCTATCTAAGAGATATTTTGCCAGAGAACCAACATAATACATGTTCCCTATACCAAATAGTAAGTTAATGGTTATTTCTAAATCTTTACAACCAGCAATTAACAGGTGAAGGAATGTTTACTTAGATGGTAAGAGGTTACCTCCCCTTTTCTGAGAGTAGGCTCAGGTGTCAGCTCTGGCACTCCTGACTTAAGGAGTTAATTTTCTTTTTCATTAGCCGTTTCCTTCCTCTGTATAGATTTAAGGACTAAGTTTTCAAACTTTAATTAATTATAATTTTTGGTCCATCAGCTTTTACTCAGTTTTTGGGAAAAATTGATAATCAGTTTATAGATATTACAATTTATAATAATACATCCTTTTGTATTCCCTAAAATTGTAAAGAGGAACCCTGTTAAAAAATGCTATGATAGTTTTTACTGATGGTTCTTCTGATAGAATACCAGCTTATTGATGGAAAAAGAATATGTTGTATAGACAGATCCAGCTTCAGCTCAGATAGTTGAGTTACAAGCTGTTGCAATAGTTTTTCAGCGTCTAATGAAAGATTCATTTAACTCATATATTGATAATCATTATGTTTTCAGAGCTCTTCAAGTTTTAGAAGTAGTTACATACATTGGAACTAGTAATAATCAGGTTAAATTACTGTTTGAGCAAATTCAAAATGCCATTCATCAAAGAAAGGCACCTTGCCTTGTGGGCCATATAAGAGCTCATTCAAACTTCCTGATCCACTGGCTAAATTAATGGGTCAGCAGATATGCTGACAAATATAGTCACTTTATCTCAGGTAGAATTAGTTCAGCAGTCACCCAGCTTTTATCATCAAAATAGTAATAGTTTAAGAAAACAGTTTGGTTTAATTAGAGAGACGGAAAAGGACATTCAGGTTACTTCCAGCCTTATATGGTGGCTGGGCTCTCCACTAATTTGCGGGGAAGAGATCTCTTAGAAGAGATGGGAGTTGTCCTTACTACCCAAACCCTGGCCCAAGGCACTCTGCCAAGAGAGAAATCTCTCCAGATGATGTGTAAAATGGGCTGAGACAAAAGACAAGGGCTAGGTAAGCTGGATCAATGAGAAGTTCACTCTGTGGCCACTTTCCCATTAGACACTTAAGGTGATAGAAAACAATTTAGCCATTTTTGAAGAGGGATGCTGTTGCACTGCCAGCCCCCATTCCCATTGCATAGATTTCTAACATCCAATGTGGATGGAACAATGACTCTTAATGGCAGAAAAACTTCTGGTGACTTCCCAACTAGTTCAAGAACAATTGGAGGCAGGACATGTCATGCCCTCCACCTCTCCCTGAAATTCCCCTCTATTTGCGATTTAAAAGACTTCAGGAAAAGGAAGATTGCTCCAGGATTTGAGAGTCATTAATTTAACAATGCAGCCTATGGGAACTCTTCAACCTGGCTTGCCCTCACCTATAGTTAGTCCTAAAGATTGGCATCTACTTGTTACTGATTTAAAGGATTGCTTCTTTTCCATTCTGCTGCACCCCCATGTTAGGCCCAGGTTTGCATTTAGCCTTCCTTCGATTAAATTCCTAATCGGGAACATGCCCTTTGCTTTCAATGGGTGGTGCTCTCACAAAGAATGGCAAAAGTCCTACAATATTCCAGGCTTTTTGTGGCTGCTTGCCTGGATCCTATCAGGCACAAGTTTGCTAATCTTTACATTATCCATTATATGGATGATATTCTGCTGGCAGTGCCTGCTGAGGAGAGATGTGCTGACATGTTTGCTAAATTACAGGAGATCCTGGAGGATCATGGATTTATTTTGGCCCCAGAGAATATTCAAAAGAAACCTCCTTACACATATCTAGGCCATCAGATCCAACAGGCTGTCCTCCAGCTTCAAAGATTCCAAATTGTTTGTTCAAATTTAAAAATTCTTCACGATTGACAAAAGTTTTTGGGAGATGTTCAATGGATTCACCTCTCTCTCCATTAAAACTGGGGAGCTTAGACCAATATATGATATTCTTCCAGGGGATCCAGCTAAGACCTCAACCAGACAAATTACACCAAGTCCAAAGAGGCCATACAATGCTATTAAAAATCATAGAAAAAGCCCATCTTTGCCACCTAGATTATCAACAGCCTCTTGTTGTAGTTGTACTTTCCTCCAGTTTTTCACCCAACGCTGCTTTTTGGCAAAATGGCCTTATATATTGGATTCATTTACCAGCCTCCACTAAGAGGTGACACCATCATCAAAATAGGAATAGTCTAAAAAGAGAGTTTGGTTTAACTACAGAGACTGCTCAACAAATTGTCAAACAGCGTGATATGTGCCCACAATATTTACGAGTAACTAATATAGGAGTAAATCCTCAGGCCTGCTTCCTAATCATTTATGGCAAATGGATGTTACTCATATTACAAAATTTGGCAGCTTAAAAGTATGTACATGTCACAGTCGATATGTATTCAGGCTTCTTATGGCTACTGCACAAACTGGAGAAGCCACTAAACATGTGATAAGTCACTGTTTACAATGTTTTGTTTACATGGGAGTTCCAAAAAACTATAAAGACAGACGACAGATCTGGATATACTAGTAAAGCATTTTAACATTTTGGGCCCAATAAAAAAATTAAACATATTACTTGCATTCCTTATAATCCTCAGTGACAAGGAGTTGTCAAAAGAGCACACCAGACAATTACAAATATGATATATAAACTGTATTCTGGGGGAGAAAAATTGTATCCCAATAAAAATAAACCTGAAAATCTTCTAAACCATGCCTTGTTTGTGCTTAATTTCCTTACGTATGATAAATATGAAAAGTCAGCTGCTGATCACCTTTGGCATCTGACCATAGCACACGATCATACCCAGGCATTATGGAAAGATCCGCTTACCTAACAATAGCATGGACCACATCTAGTGCTTATTTGGGGAAAAGGAAATACCTGCATATTTGATAATCAAGCCAATAATGCCAGATGGCTGCCTGAGTGCCTGTTAAAATTATACAACCCACCCAGGGAAAACCCTGAGAAAAATTCTAGATACAAAAATGTGGTTTTTCTGGACTGCCTGCAGCCTGCTGTCCTTGGGAGTTCCTGCCATCTCTAACCAGTATCGAATCTACAACTCTACAACTATACACGGATCATATTCAATGAAGCAGGAAATGTAGCCAATACCTCCTCACATGTTGGGCCCCAACCCTCTTTTGATTCATTAGTTGTTGATCTCTGGGCCCTGGCTATGGGGGCTTCTGAATCCAGATGGAGAACGCCTAGCTATTACTTGCCCTGGTCCAGACCTGTCAATACAAATAATAGATCTACTTCCATACAGGGATGTTTTAATGGGCATGCCAGGACTTATCATACTATGGCACCTGTATATATCTGCACTGGATCTCATCGAGACCGATCTATAGAGGACAAATGTGTCTTTGAACAAGATTACTTTTGTGCTGCATGGGGATGTGTGACCACTGGGGATACTTATTGGAAACCCTCCTCTAGTTGGGAACTTATAATGGTTAAGCGCTTAAATACCCCTTCTTCTGAGTTAAATTCAGGACCTGTTCCCTATAATTGACAATGCTCCAATCACTGGTGTAATCCTATGTTGATCTCTTTCACCAATGGGAATAACAATTACAAAATTAGCCAACTCGAGGGGCTCAATGACGTCTTCGCCTGTATATTTCAGGAGAAGATATAGGCCTTACAGCTACAAAAATCTCTTTCTGCCAGCCCTAAAACAGCTGTTGGCCCCAATCCTGAATGACATCAGAAGGATAATATCCCTCGTAGGCCTCCTAATAGACACTCTGCCAATCCATCCCCTTCCCCCATGAAAGTCACAGGAACTATTCAACCCACCTTACCCCCTGGACTTTCTTCCTTTGCAGAAGCGATTCTTGCATTAGCCAATTCAACTATTAATACCCTCCATCAGACTAATAATAACAGATCTACAAGAATGCTGGATTTGCTTTTCTCCAGGTCCTCCTTTTTACGAAGGGATTGCTGTTTTTTATAATGTTATCTTTACTAATGATACTAGCCAGTTAAGATGGAGCCCTACTTCACCCACAGAACAAGGCCTAACACTTGGCCAAGTCTCAAGAGTGGGTCTTTGTCTTCTTGGCCCTCACATGATTCCTCCCTCCTCATTAATTCCAATATGTAACCAAACAGTTGTAATTTCCTCACAATACATTTATGTTACAGCACCAGAAGGAACCTATCTTGCCTGCTCCTCTGGATTGACTACTTATGTGGTAGTCTCAGTTTTTCTAAAGAAAAAGTACCTTGGTCCAGTTGGTACCTCGACTTAATATACATGATCCAGAAACCTTCCTTAATTTCTGGGGTCAAGATACTTCCAGCCATGTAAAAAGAGAACCAGTAACTGCCACTAACTTGGCTGTTATTCTAGGTCTTGGAGCTGTTGGGGCAGGGACAGGAATAGCCTCTCTGGTATAGATTAACTCCCATTTCAATCACCTCACAGTGGCAGTAGACAAAGATATTAAATAATTACAATATGGACTAAAAAATTTAAAGGATTCACATACTTCTTTAGTAGAAGTTGCGTTACAGGATAGAAGAGGGCTTCATCTATTATTCTTGCAACAGGGTGACCTATTCAGACTTAAAAGAGAAATGTTGCTTTTATGCTGATAAGACTCGCTTAGTGGAAGACAGCTTGGATAGAGTTCAGAAAAGTTTTGAGGAACATAAACGACAGCGGGAACAGGCAGAGTCCTGGTATAAAAATTGGTTTTCTTACCTCCCCTTGGCTTTCTACCTTGCTTCCTTCTTTCCTTTGACCATTTGTTTTATCATTGCTGCTGCTGACTTTTGGGACGTGGGCATTCCAGAGAATAAGTCAATTAGTCAAAACTCAATTTGATTCCATACTCAAAAAACGTATTTCTGTACACTACCATCAGCTTTTGAAAAAGGAACAGGACTCCTCTGAGGAACCTGTTGAGGATGGTGACAATGCCAATTCTGATCCCCCTAGACAAGGACTTGATTTCACAGGACTCGAACGACAGAGGACCTGGTTCTCTCAAATATGGAGATGTCAATGAAGGGAGTATAGTGGTGCCACAAAGCGGATGTAGAACGTCCTCTTCCGTTGTAGGTCCCTCAAAGATGGGAGTAGCATAGGGCCATCTCTCAGGAGCCCACACATCTTGCCCAAGTTTCTCGCCTGATTATTGATTATGTCCTTGAGTGCTGAGGGTGAATGAACCATATGTAGCCTACGACAGAGGTCCTTCCTATTAGTCACATATTGATAAGCCCATCCCTAGGGTCCCGATTTTGGGAGTTTCCCTCATAACCTAAGACAGACCCTCCATATAAAATAATTAAATAGGGGAATATGTTGGGAGCCGGCCTTGAGTCACATCCTCTTGCAGAATTACTTATACCTTAAAACTCTAATTGAGCCTTGTCTTGGTAAAACAGAAAACTGCTGAAAAAGCAGTCTGTTCTATTCAACCCAGGAACTGAGATGAACCAAGACACCAGGAACTGAGATAAGCAGACATTTAGGGTCTGATATTTTTGGCCTGGGAAAATACCAGAGCCTCAGAGTCAGCACAGCTACCCCTCCCCTTTTCCTCCCTGCTTTCCTTAAAAAACCCCTCTTTGTGCCTAATAAAGTTAGACCTTGACAAGCATTGCTTGGTCTCGTTCCTTCTTTCTCTCCCATTATTTTCAGGTTGTAGCCCACCTTGACCCACGAATAACTAGGCCCCGCTGTTCGGGGCACATTGGAGGGTGGCTTATAGATTTAGAAGTTTAGTCTACTATCATTGTAGTGGAGAGCATGTTAACTAGCATACATAGTGTTGAACAATGGCTGTGAGCTACATTTTGATCTGCATGCTGAGATAGCTAATTCTGAAAGCTCTATGCCAGTGATAAACTCCTTCCAACAAGTCCACACCTCCTAATCCCTCTAATCTTCACCAAAGGGTCCCACTCCCTGATTACTATTCATTCATATATATGGACCTATGGGGGGGCCATTCTTATTTAAACCAGCACATTCCACTCCCTGGACCCTATAAGTTTATAGCCATACAACAATGCAGAATATATTTAATTTAACTTCAAAAATCCACATCGTCTTACAGTCTCATATTGTTTGCAAGTTCAAAGCCTCTTCTGAGATGCAATGCACACTCTTAATTGTAATCCCATGTAAAAGCAAAAGTAAAAAAGCAATCACATACCTCCAACATACTGGGTACACATTAGCATTTTGAAAGAGAGGAAAAGGGATATAGTGTTTCCTCACAAGAAGCAAGACCTAAAACCAGCAGGGCAAACTTCAAGCATCTCCATGTGGGATGTTAAAGTGCTCTCAGCTCTCCAACCCTTTTGGTCTTCGTTGACTGTAACATCAGAGTAACCATCCATTGAGAATTAGTTAAATTGCATGCAGTTAGTTAATAATAACTATGCAGTCACAGGGACCTGAGCCCAACTTCTCACAGTTCTGATAGTAGATTTGTGACCTTAGTCAAGTCATGTGTCCTCTATGCCCCTCAGTCTTCTTACCAACTTAACAAATGCCTATTCTTAGTTCATTAAGTTGTTGTGCTAAGCAAGTTAGGTTACACCTGTGACAACTAATATTTATTACATCATATTTTACTGTGATATATATTGTCCGGTACTTCACCTGGGCAAATATCATGTACCTTTTTCTGGGGAACACAAATGTATCTGTCCACTCCAAAAAACATCTAGATAAGATTGACTCAAGCCCTTCTCAGTGAATCAGCAAATTTATTAGGGTTACTTCTGGGGACCATGACTAAAAGCCTAACTGAGCGCAGGCAACAGATGGCTCACCAGACCTGCATCTTCTGCTCTCCCTACTCAGCTGATAGGCAGCTCCACTGAAGATTCTCCTCTCCACAATTATTCATAACCCTGGGGAAGCACCTTGTGGATCCCAGGTTCTAAGCCCTCTGAGTCTCCTAAGTTGCTTTTGCATTCTAATGCAAGGACAAAAATTATGATTCTGAGGCAATAGATAGATAACAGCAATGGCCTTTTAGCTTTATACACTAACACCTCAGTGATGCACATAAACAATGCCACTGCCTTCCTTTGCAGGTAAGAGGTGGCCACTTTCATAAAACAGTATGAATAGAAAATGAATAATGTGGCAGACGCATAGCATCTGGCTTGAAATAAACATGGGAGTGTATCATGTTGAAACATCTAATAATTGTTATTTTGGTTTGAATATTCCATTCTTTAAACATTTAAGAATGTTGAGTATTATCATTATTTTTCAGTTTTCTTAAACATTTACATTGGCATGTTTTCATAAATTTATCTTTCTCCACCTTGCTGGTCATGTGCACTTGTGAATACACACATTCATTCTCTCTCTCTCTGTCTCTCTCTCTCCTGCCCCCATACCCTGTACTTCTTGCTCACCATTTTCATACACAGAGACACTCTGATTTTCTAGTAGACTGAAAACACTTTTGATCACACATAGAAACTGGTCCTGTGCACTACAGCGAGGTCACTGGGCTCTATGCTACTTCTGACCCACTGACCTGGAGCTTTCCTGAGATGCCCAACATTGTTCCCAAGTAGAACCTCCTCATCAGAAGAGGCAGCTGAGCCAGGGCACAAATTTTCAAAGCCTCCCCAGTCTGTAAGGTGGACCTGAGCTAGGAAAAGAGCTAAGCCTCAGATGTTAGTTGCGGAAGTCATTGAGCAGTGAGCAGGGAGCCCTGAGCCAATAGGCTATGGGAACTAAACTACAGCCTGCATTGGGAAATGAAAAGAAAACAGGACATAGCTGAAGAGCCTTGGAACCCTGTCAAGTACTTGCCAGCATGAGGGCAGGTGGAACAAGCAGAATGGAAAGACCAGTAGGCCAGGCCTTTGCTGCTTGGTGCTACATGTCGATATTTAGACTAAAGACGTGTAAAGGCAGAAAGCAGAAACAGCAACAGGGGCAACACTTGAGGCCATGGAGTAACTCTGTATGTGGCCCTGCTGAATTCACATCACATATCAGCAACCTCTTGGCATAATAGGAAGCAGCAGTGGAGTTTGTGTTCCATTTGATAGAAGTGCAGGAAAAGATCTCAACTTCTAGAGTGCCCTCTCTGACATCAGAATATTTGGCTTCTAGGTAACCTATGTTAGTGAATGAACTACTGCTGCCCTATAACAGGCAATCTCAGGTAACAAAAAAGGACAGTGGACCAAAGGGCCTCAGTGTCTGCACTGTAGACTTTCACGTAGAGTTTCTGCTTTGGTCAGAAGATGATTAAGTATTTCATAGAGATGAACTTCAGTTTTGAAATCTGGTGTGAATTGTGTTATAGTTCTGTGTTTCAGTCACACAAGAAAAGTAGCTGTGGAGTACAATAGGGTTATGTGGTGTTTTGTTGACTAATTTCTTGAGTTCTTTGTAAATTTTTGTATATTTTGAACATCAGCCCTCTCTCAGATGTAGAATTGGTGAAAATCTTTTCTCAGTCTGCCGGCTGCTATTTGGTCTTGTCACATGAGTCCTTTGTCTTCTACAAACTTCTATGTTTGAGGAGGACCACGGTATTAATTGTAGATCTCAGTGTCTATGCTATTGGAGTTATGTTCAGGAAGTGGTCTCCCATATCAGTTTGTTCAAGGATACTGCCCATTTTCTCTTCTAAGCTGTTCAGTGTGGCTGGATTTCCATTGAGGTCTTTGATCCATTTGGACTTGATTTGTGTGTATGGTGACAGACATGGGTCTATCTACAATCTTCTACACACCATCATCCAGTTGTGGCAGCACCATTTGTTGAAGATGGTTTCCTACTCCCATTTTATACTTTTAGTGGTTTTGTCAAAAATCAGGAGTTTGTAAGTATGGGTTAATATCAGGATTTTGGATTTGATTCCATTGGTCTACTTGGTTTTTTTTTTTTTTTTTTTTTTGTGCCAATACCAGTATGTATTCAGAATTATATATAGCTCTGTACTAGAGCTTAAAGTCAGGGATAGTGACGCCTCCTGAGATTTTTTTTTTATTGTACAGGGTCATTTTGGCTATGCTGAGTCTTTTGTTTTCCATATAAAGTTGATTAGATAATAATATAAGGATACTTTCAAGGTCAGTGAAGACTTGAGCTGGGATTTTAATGGGGATTGCATTGAATATATAGATTGCTTTTGGCAAGATTGCCACTATATTTATGTTACCTATCCTAGAGCATGGGGTATCTTTCCATTTTCTGGTATCTGCTTTAATTTCTTTAAAGACACAAAGTTCTTATTATATAGGTCTTTCACTTTATTAGTAAGCATTACCTCAAGTTACTTTATGTTCTTTCTGGCTAATATAAAGTATGATATTTTTCTGATGTCTTTCTCAGCCCATTTGTCATCTGAAAAAAGTAGGGCTATTGATTTTTTTTTTAGTTTATCTTGTATCCTGCTAGTATGCTGAAGGTGTTTTTCAGCTGTAGGAGTTACCAGGTAGAGGTTTTTGGGTCGGTTATGTAAACTATCATATCATTTGCAAACAGAGAAAGTGTGAGTACTTCCTTTCCAGTTTGCACTGCCTTGGTCTCCTTTTGTTATCTTATAGCATTAGGTAGAACTTCAAGTACAATATTGAAGAGATATGGAGAGAGTGTGCAGCCTTGTCTTGTTCCTCATTTTAGTGGAATCGCCTTAAGTTTCTCTCCATTCAGTTTGATGTTGGCAGTTGGTTTTCTGTTTATTGCTCTTATTATGTTTAGGTATGTTCCTGTTATCCCTGATCTCTCCAAGACTTTTATCATGAAAGTTGAAATTTGTCAAAGGCTTTTTCAGCATCTGGGATATGACCATGTGGTTTTTCTTTTTCAGTTTTGTTAAATGGTAAATCACATTGATAGTTTTTCATATGTTAAACCATCCCTGCAACCCAGGGATGAAGCCTACTTGGTCGTAGTGTATGATTTCTCTGATGTATTGTAGGATTCAGTTAGCCAGTATTTCATTGGGTATTTTTGCATCAATGTTCATCAAAGATATTGGTCTGGGGTTTTCTCTCTTAGTTTTGTCTTTGTGAGGTTTGGGAATCAAGGTGATTGTGGCCTCATAAAAAGAGTTTGGTATTGAACTTTCACTTTCTTTCGTGTGGAACAATTTGAGTAGTATTTGTATTAGCTCTGCCTTGAATTTCTAGTTTTATTCAGCACAGAAGCCGACTGGCCCTGACCTCTGTTTGGTTGGAAGGCTTTAGAAGACTGCTTCTATTTCATTAGAGGTTATAGATCTATTTAAGTTGTTTATCTGTTCTTGATTTAATTTTGGTAAGTAACAGTTATCCAGAAAATTTTCCATTTCCTTTGAATTCAAATTTTGTGGAGTACAGGTTTTCAAAGACCTGAAAATTGTCAGGATTTCCACTGTGTCCTTTGTTATGTGTCCTTTTATTATTATTTTTTTTTTTTGATTTTGTTAATTTGCATGTTATCTCTCTGCTTTTTCAATAGTTTGAATATAGTTTTGTCTATCTTGTTGATTTCCTAGAAAAACCTACTCTTTTTTGCATTGATTTGTTTGTATTGTTTCCCTGCTTTCTACTTTATTGATTTCAGCCCTCAAATTGATTATTTCCTGGCTTCTACTCCTTCAGGGTGAATTTGCATCTTTTTGTTTTAAGGCTTTTATTTGTGCTGTTAATTCTCTAATGTGATTTTCCTCCATTTTCTTCATAGGGGCACTTAGTGCAATAAAATCCCCTAAGTACTAGTATGCTGTGTCCTCATTCTATGTGAATTTCAGGTGTGGTGCAATTGCGCATTGTTCAGTTTCAATGAGTTTGTCAGGTTTCTGAGATTTGTGTTGTTGTTGAATTCCAATTTTAAAGCATGGTGGTCTGATAAAATATAGGGAACAATTCCCTTTTTTTTTTTTTTTTTTTGCCTATTAAATTTGTTATGTCACCTAGTATGTGGTTGATTTTAGAGAAGTTTACATGTGGAACAGAGAAATCAGAGAAGAGGGTAAATTCTTTTGTGTTTGGATGGAATGTTCTTTAGATGTCTGTTAATCCCAATTGAGACATAACTTCTATTAGATTTTTTGTTTCTTTGTTCAGTTTCTGACAGTTGTTGCTGTCTAGCAGTGTGAGTAGTGTATCGACGTCTCCCACTATAAGTGCTTCATATTTTATATGAGTTTGAGTTATAATAGCATTTCTTTTACAAATTTTGGTGCCTTTGTATTTGGGGCATAGATGTTCAGAATGGACATTTTTTGCTACTGGATTTCTACTATGATGAATATGAAATGACCGTCTTATTCTCTTTTGATTAATTTTGTTTTGAACTGTAACGTGTTAGGTATTAGGATAGCTACATGCTTCTTTGGGTCCATTTGATTGGAAGTTCTTTTCCCAGCCCTTTACCCTATGGTAATATCTATCTTTGAAACTTAGTGGTTTTTATTGTATGTGTGTGTGTTGTATGTGTATTTGTATTGTGTGTGTTAGCCTGTGTGTTTTCATTGGCGAGGTAAAACCATTAATGTTTTGGGAAAGTAAGGACCATTGATTGTTAATGCTTGTTTGTTTTAGATTTGTTATTGGCGGTGGTATTGTGAATAAATTATCTATTGCCTATGTTTTTGTAAGTATAGTTAACTTCCTTGGGTTCAAGTTTTCTCTCCAGAACTTTCTGTAATGCTAGATGTGTAGATACATATTTTCAAAATCTGGCTCTGTCATTAAATATCTTGTTTTCTCTGTCAATATAGATTGAGAGTTTTGCTGCGTATAGAAGTCTGACAGGGCATCCATGGACTCTTAGTACTTGTAGAACATCTATCCAGGACCTTCTGGCCTTGAGGGTTTTCATGGTGAAATCAGTTGTAATTTTGAAATGTCTACCATTATATATTACCTGTCTTTTTCCTTCCCTGTTCTTAATTTTCTTTCTTTATCTGTATGTTTTGTGTTGTGACTTTTATGTGTCAAGGGGTTTGTTTTCTTTGGTCCTGTCTATTTGGTGTTCAGTATGCTTCTTGTACTTTCATGGGCATATCCTTCCTCAGATTGGGCAAGATTTTCCTCAGTGATTTTGTGAATATGATTTCTGCAAATTTGAGCTCAGCTGCTTTACCTTCCTCTATGCCTATTATTGTTAGGTTTGGCATTTACATGGCGTCCCAATTTTTCTGAATGTTTTGTGTTAAGTATTTATTGGATTTATGATTTTCTTTGTTGATGAGTCTATTTCCTCTAGTTTATTTTCAGTGCTTGAGATTCTTTCTTCCATCTCTTTTATTCTGTTGTTTATGCTTGTGTCTATAGTTCCATAATGTTTGCCCAGTTTTTCTATTTCCAACATTCCTTCAATTTGTATTTTCTTTATTGTCTCTATTTCAGTTTTCATGTCTTGAACAGTTTCCTTCACCTGTTCAATTGTTTTTTCTTGGCTTTATGTACTTTCTTTAAGGCATTTGTTCATTTCTTCCCGTTTTTTTTTTTTTTTTTTATAATTCCATTTTTTTAAGGGATTTTCTCACATAGTCTTTGAGGGCCTCTATCATTTATATGATGATATTTTTTATATCGTTCTCTTCTGCTTGATCTGCTTTGGGGTGTACAGGTCTAGTTGGTATAGAATCCCTAGATTCTGTGTATTATGCTTGTCTTTCTATTGTTAGATGTTTTCTTGTATTGCTATCTTCCCCTTGTTTCTTCCAGTCGGTGCAGGTGAGGCCTATCTCTATGGTACTCCCCGAGTGGGCTTTTTGCAAAAGAACTTTGATGCCTGTAGATCCGGGTCCTCCAAGATCTCTAGGAGGTTTCCCTCAGGCAGTCAAAGATCAAATTCCAGCAGAATACTGGTGATGAGTGTCCAAGGTCCAGCAGGCTGGGACACAGGATATTCCTGTGTGTATAGGCAGATCTAGCCCAGGGGCCTGGGACAATCCAACTGATGCTTCTTTAGCAGAAGCCTGGGGGTAGGGGTCAGGATCCTCCCCACAGGAACTCAGGATGGCCCTGAGGAGAAAGATTGATCTCTGGGAAAGGCCAGGATCTCCAGTAGAGGACTGGCAGTGGGGGTCAGAGAATAGGCAGGTGAGGATTCCAGGTGGTCCAGCATGGATAGGCAGGTCTAGTGTGCTTAGAACAGCACCAGGAAGTTCCCTGAAGTTGCGGGATTGTTGGATCCACCCTCTGTCCCACTGATCAAACAGAGGTATGTGATAGTGCATAGACCACCAAGTCTCATCCAGAAGCAGCTCCAGTGTGGGAAAAAGACAGGCAAGTCATGTGGGACAGGGAACAGGGGAGGAAACCCATTCCTGTTATTCATTCCCATACATTGCTGAAAATTTCAAAAACTTACCAGGGTAAAATAGATTCCTCAGCTTCTTTCCTTCATCCCAATCAGCTGTAATGGTTGGGGACAGTATGTCAGTAGGTAGGTTTTGTGCCAGTGTCAGTCATGGTTTTGTTGCTATGAAGAGACACCATAACTTAGGCAACATATAGATGAAAGAATTTATCGGAGATTACAGTTCCATAGGCTGTAATGGTGAGAAGCATTGAAGCAGAAAGTCAGGCACAGATGGTAGCTGAGCCCTTAAGTCATATGCACAAGTGGGCGGTAAAGAGAACTAATTGGAATTGTTGTGGGCTTTTGAAATGTAAAATTCCACCCCATAGGGCATGCCTTCTCAAACAAGTTCCTCTGTTAGGGAACCAAGTATTCAAATATATTAACCTACAGGAGATATTCTCATTCAAACTACCACAAGCAGTATTGTATAACAATGCTGAGAATCTGGGCCAAACTTTAGAACCTTTATCACTTCTCCAGGCTTTGTGTTCTTTACCTGTGAAATAAAGTCATCAAGATGAATAATTAACTTTGTCAACTTGACATAACTTAGAGTTACCAGAAAATGCAGTCTCACTGAGGGATTGACTACATTGGCTTTGTCTGTTAGCATATCTGTGGGGGATTGTTTTGAGAATAATAATTGATGTAGGAAGATCCATCTATTTAGGTTAGCACCTAGACAATGGGTAATGAACTACCTAAGTGTAGAGTTTGGGCTGAGCACAATCAAACAGACAAAAAAGTGAGCACATGTTTTGTCATTCCTCTGCTCTTGATTGTGGATGAGACTTGGAAAGCTGCCTTATGCACTTGCTGCTGTGACTTCCCCACAGTGATATTCTATTGCCTAGAATTGTGATCTAAATTAAACCCTTTCTCTCCCCAAGTTTCTTTTTGTGAAAGTGTTTTACACTAACAACAGAAAGGAAACTAGGACAGTTATAAAACTCGCTCTAGAATTGTGACTCTTGAATGTGAAGTGCCTAGAAGAACCAGGCCATTGGTGGTAGCTTCATTTGAATTAGAGCCAGCTTGGAGTCTAAATTTCAGATATACTTTCTGTTGCATTTAAACATTTCCTACTTTCCACTTACACACAAATACCCCAGGTTCTTTGGTATGAAGACCCTGCAAAGAATCTTGTAAACATGTCCTTTGCCTTCCATCCTAAACTCCTCATAGACATATGTCTGCACACATGTGCCTGAGGAAAAGCTGGAATGAGTGAAAGCACATATTTTCTTCTCATCTAAACAGAGAAGCAAACAGGCAATGGCATTAAGGCAGCCCTGGAAAAATGCCATCCTCACAGAATATTTGTTCTGCTATATTATCATTATACAACCTGTGGCAAGCTTAGACACCTTATAGCCTTACAACAAGAGTACTAATAATATATATGTCCATGATAGCTATGAGGATAAGAGCTGCAAAATAAATAACTTTCATGACACTGAGCCTGGCAAGGAATGGGTATTTTACACATATTTTCTACTTTTCTTGCATCTAAATTGTCAATGCCTTGATATCTCTGACTAGCAGTCATGGTGCTAGAGAGATGGATGAGTGGTTAAGAGTGCTTTACCCTCTTTCAGAGGACCTGGGTTTGTTTCCTAGCACCCATGTCTAGTGGTTCACAACTGCCTGTACTTTCAGCTCCTGGAAATCCAATTCCCTATTCTGACCTCTATAGACAATTGCAGGCCCATAAGCAAATGCACACACACACACACACACATACACACACACACACACACACACACACAAATAATAATGATAATAACAATAATAGTGGTAGAAAACAACATTAGTAATATATACCTCATCATTTAAAGCTCAGAAAATGAATAGATTTCCTGATTTGGACAATGAGGTTGAATGGCTCAAGGTATGGCACTCATCATAACATTGTCATCATTGCTATCTTATTTATCCTAATCCTCAGCCATCATATTATAGTTAGGGGCATTGCCTATTTCATGGTGTTTATTCTGCCAAGCTCTACATATTCCTCCAGAAACAAGCTCTGTGTCAGTTTTTTTCATTTTCTGTTTAAAACATCATGACCAACACCAACTTTATAGGGGAGCATTATTTTGGTTTATACTTCCCATTGCAGTCCATCAGTGATGGACTCAGGGCAGGAACTGAAGCAGATTCCATAGTTGAAGGCTGCTTACTGGATTGCTCACCTTGTTTTCTTATGTAACTCAAAGCCACTCCAGGAATGACAATGCCAACAGTGGGCTGAGATGTCCCAGAGCAATCATCAGTCAACAAAAGTCCCCCACAGACTTGCCTACAGGCCAGTCTAAAGGAGGAATTTTCTCAATTCATGCTTTTCAGGAATATTTCTTTCCCAGTTTTAACTACTACATCACTTCTGTGTCAATCTGTGTCATTCTTCTTCAATAGGACATATCTAATTCACAAGAAATTTCCAGATTACTAATGTTTCTTATTTATTTTATTAATCAAAGGGAGCTTACTACTCTCAAGGGATCTCACAGATCCTGTTGCAGGATTGCAGGCTTGTGTTTTGGATTAGGACTATGGTCACCATTCAAATTTTCTCTTTTTCACACAAACTTATGTCCCTTCTGACATGATTTTCAGTATGTATCTGTTCCTGCGCATGTGGAATTATTTAACTAAGAAAATATTTTCTCTCATTTCCTCTTTGGAATGTTAGGACACAATTGTCAGTAGAAAGCCCCATGAGAATAGCACATATAAAGATCTATTTGAGCTCATGTCAGCTAGGGAAATACTTGCATCACATGATGTTTCTGTTTTATCCTTAGGAACCTCTTTATGTGGCAGGGCATGTGATGTGCTGAAATATGAAGACACAGGCTACACACTTTCCTTACAGTATTATTTTAAACCATGTCTTTACTCATGGTCTGGGGAGTGCATGAGTAAATAATAGCAGTTCATGCATTTGGAATACTATAAAGCACTGAACATTATGCAGTTGATTCATATGTACCACGAAGAATTAGACCATTTTCCAGTATATGATATAAATTGAAATAAATATATTTCAAAAAATGCTACTAATGATTATTTTCAAGGGCAGCAAGGAGGGAGCTTACTGTGTATTTTTGTAAGTGGATTTCAAGAAGCTTTTATCTTAATCCATTTAACATAATTTGTTATGAGGTTATGTCAATGACAGTGATATAATTAAAGTATAATTCATATAATCAAAGTTTCAAAATCTTCCATCTCTCTTATTTGCATATGACAATGAAGTAACTTTAAATGGGAACCTGAAAATGTTCAAACTATGATACAATGCAGAAGAAACACTAGGTTTATTGGCCTCTGATATACAGGTACTGGCTTGCTCCATGCTTGCTCTATGAAAGGAGGGTTTCCTGACCAAGTATACAATTCCTTAAAGACTTCCCTGGGGTGTATCAAAGGCCGCTGCAGTGTGTGTGTGTATGTGTTGTGGGGGAGATGCACTCGGGCTGGATATCTCTAACTTGTAATATATCACTTGTCACCAGCACTAACAGATTGTTCCTGATACCCTGTCATTTGCGACACACTGGGACCTCCATGTAGGACTCAGGAGAAGTGAGAAATGAATGTTTCGAGTCCTATGTGTTGTCCAGAGCAAATGTGAGAGAGTGGACAGTCCACTGGTCCTTTTGAACACTTCAAGAGGCTTAAGTCCAGCATATGTCACAATCACCTTTCCCTTCAGTTCAATTTCTCCATAGGTGGAATTTTCTTTTCTAAATCTCAAATTGGTGAGAGAACACAGCCCAGTTAATAAGTTCCAGAGACAAACAATTTCTTCCTCTATTAACTGTTTCTATCTGGTTATTAGGGCCTGGAACATCCCAAGGATGCCTGGCAAGGTGCTGCTTGGCTTCAAAATACAATCTAAGATTTAGGTGTAAGTCCCAACATTCTCACTTAGTGGTTCATTAATGCTCATAGAAAAAGAAATGTTCTTATGGTTTCTCCATTCAAATGAGAATCATATCCATGGTAAAACATTGCATTAATGTGATCAGGGACCTAGAATGAATCCCAGCCTTTTCCACATTTATGGTGTTTGTTACTACAAAAACAGTAAGAATAACCACGCCAGTCATGAGACTTTAGGAACCAGTTCTTGTCTTTATTCTCTAGGGTCTTTTCAGTTCCTCTGTGGCAGCTTGAGATGAAGAAACTGAGACACAGAAAATTCATTCATAATCTGTATGTTACACAGCCAAAATCAAAGAATGTTGTGGAATATTACTTAAACTATGTAAAGACATGTTACTTTTTTTATGTTGTAGAATATTACTTTAAATATGTTAATGAGTGTTACATTTGTTTATGTGGCAGAATATTATTTCAACTATGTAAAGGTGTGTTACATTTGTTTATGTTGTAGAATATTACTTTTTTGTTTTATTTTTTATTTTTTTCTTATTTTACATAATTATCCCAGTTCTTCCCCTCTCTCCCTTTGTCCCTCCCTCCCTCCCATACCCCCAGACCCCCCTATAATCCCATCCCCCACCTGCAGTGATAAGAAAATGGGGACATGACTAGGCTACAGAAACCCACAGAGACAGCTGTCCTAAAGAAGGGGAAGCTAATGAACGCATTTGCAGCAGTATTGGACTGACTTTGAAGACCCCCAGAACATGGGTCTCAGTTAGAAGTTATCCCTGATATTGGAAGCAGAATATTACTTATCTATGTGAATGTGTGTTGCATTTTTGTGCAACATTTAAGTATGTAAAGATGTGTTGATTTTGTTTATGCTGCATTTGTTTATTTATATAAAGATATGTTGCTGTTTCACTTTGCCTGCCTAAGGCATCTGCTGGTCCAAAAGAAAGTCTGCTACTTTTGGTGTTCAAACCTGGGGCCCAAAATTCCACATAGGGCCAGACATAGCCAAGAATCCAACAAACAATCAAGCAAAACAAAACAAAGCAGGTATGGATCACTTAATAACCTCTGTGGTATAGGGAGCACTTGAGTTGACACAGTTGCTGTTGAAACAGCAAACTAAGTAGAATTGCCTGCAACAGCCTGAACACCATCTTCTCAGAGCTGGGACAGTTGGTGAAGCTCCCAGTTAAATGCTTACAAGCATCAAGGTACAGCTGTCACAGAGATGAGAATAACTTAGGCACATAACTTCAGAAGGGTCAAGATATAATACATAAGTGTGTATTAGCTCTGAACTTGCCAAATACAAATGGCATGGATATTTTAGATAGAATTCTTACTTGATAATTTTGTTCATTGTATATAGTCTTACTATGTTAAAGTTACAACTTTTCTTTTCTTTAGAGGAAAAAGGAAATGTTGGGAAATATTACTTTAACTATGTAAAGATGTGTTGCTTTTGATTGTGCTGCATTTTTTTAATTTTGCAAATATATGTTGCTGTTTCCCCTTGCCTGCCTAAGGCATCAGATTGGTTTAATAAAAAGCTGAAAAGCCAATATCTTGGATGTAGAGGAATAGGTGGGAATGGTGGGTAGAGAGAATAAATAAGAGGAGAGAACAAGTGAGAAAGAGCAGGAGATGCCTGGGGTCAGCTATCCAACCAGGTAGCCACCAGCTAGCCAGACGTAGAAAATGCAGTGAATGTAGAACATACAGGATGAAAGAAAAGTAAAAAACCCTTTGGCAAAGTGTAGATGAAGAGAAATATGTTAAATGAAGTTCTAAGAACTAGCAAGAAAGGAGCCTAAGCTAAGGCCAAGCATTCATAAGTAATAAGTCTCCCTATCTTTATTTGGGAGCTGGTTGGCAGCCTAAGAAAACTTCCCACATAAACCCACTCACATTATTTCAAAAGCACTGCTCTTGGATGTTGACTTAATCTATTGAACTTTAGGTCTGCACGTTTTATGGAGGGGGCAATGAAGATCTATAGTGTCAAATATGTGGCCTCTCATATATTACAGAAGTTGTGCTATACATTGAATGGCAGGTGGAACACAGGGAATGGCAATTTCAAGGCTATCTCCTGATTGTTAATATGAAAACATACCTCTGTTTGTGAGTGTCATGATAGAATTCCTTGCTGGTGGGTAGGCAGGATTGGGCATATTATTCTCACATTGTACAGAAGTTTTTATATCTTTGAAGATTGAAGCCCTTTTCCTTCCCTTCACATGTTGGGCTCCTTTTATAGCAGTGTGGTAAAAGCATGTTCATGATAGGCATAGTTATTAATTTTGTTCTTCAGTTTCTGGCTGTGGCTACTCAACCATGACTAGAGAGAATATCACAATTCATTCATTCATTGCTCCTCTGGGCATTAGCACTCTCCATCACTGGGTTTCCAGACAACTAAACAACACTTGTATCTGGAGGTAAGTCACAGAATCAAGACAGGCAGACGAAGAGCTTTAGTTAACTCTTCCAAGGTACAAAGAGGGCTCAGTGGGTTGAGACATACCAAACTTTAGAAGATTACTGAGATATAGAAAATTCTTGTTTTGAGTGGTGAAGTGAGGTTGTGCAGAGTGTATGTGAAATCTTTAAGGACAAATCGGGTAAATTTTAATCTAGTTTCCCATATGTTGTACCTCACATCCCCTATTTCCGGCCTTATTGACATTCTCCCTGTATCAGGATCTCTGCTGAGTGGTATAGAGATGCATAAAGCATATAAATACTAAGCCAAAAACAGTGTTAACACTATTCCTTCAGGATCCCCAGTCTCGAGAAGTTCAAAATCAAATAAGAAAGAGAAAATTCTGAATGCTTCTCCTTTTCCTCCCCTTCAGGACACTTGAAGGTATATTAGCAGTACACACTTGCTGACAACTCCTACACTAAAGGCACTGAATTCATTTCATTTAATTACCTCAGTCTTAAAATGATATTTGACCACAAACATCTTTCCTGAACATCTATTGTATTTTCTGCTTGTCTTGTTGTTATAACACAGTACACGATAAAAACAACCAAAGGGTTTATTTTTTTCCAAACTCTGATTGGAACCATCTCTACATAACACTGACTGAGAGAACGTGATGCTCTGTCTGCCAAACTCATTTCCTTTCACTACTCATTACACCTACAGGTCTTCAAAAGCATCTGTCAGGGTCTTCTAGAAACTACCTGTGGAGTAAAACACATGCCTGTTTTGAAGATGGTAATGTACACAGCAAGAATCTATTGGGTTTTGATGCAACCAAGAAATATTTACAAGGAGGTTAGGAGAATTTCTCCATTCTGTACTGGGTAGAATTTTCTATAGAGATGAGAGTGAGACAGAGACAGAGACACTCACACACGGGGAATGAAGAGCTGAACATTGGTAATGGGGTTCTATGTTGGATCTTAGAATCTGACTAGTACACAAAGTTTATAAGAATCATGGGAATCAAATGAAAATCTCAAGCTCAGGCCTTACTGGAAGTTGATGGATTAGAGGGTTATATATTAATGTGGAATTCCTCCATGGGCCCATGTATCACACAAATAACCCTGGAGAGTGGTCATGGACCCTATCCCTGCACTCAGGAGTTATATTTTAAAGTTAATTGAACTAATTAAAAGATATTTAGTAGAGTTGCAAATGGTGTTTTGCTACCTTGAAGAGCCATGGAAGAGATTCATTTTACAGCCTAGAACCACTTTGTAAAAACCCCTTTAAAATTTTCCTTCATTCTCTTTCTATTCATGGGTGGTCTGGAAGCCAACTGACCTTAAATTCTAACACTCGTATTAACTACAAACGTCTGCACTGTTTGTGAGTATTTTATTTTGGTTTTCCTTTTGGATCTCTTGTCTTGTTTCACCATTTCATTCTTCAACATTTAAAAATTTTCTTTAGTGTGTGGTTTTGGTGTACCTGCCGACCAACAAGAAATTGTGGAGGTTATTGACTCATTGGTAGTCACTCTTTCATGTGATTTCTGGGACATAAAGTCAGGTCTTCAAGCTTAGTACAGACTGAGTGCCTTTAGCATCCCATTTACCCAAGAATTTAGAGTTTTGGTGTTGTTGTTTTATGGTACTGGAAACTGAACTTAAAGCCTCATACACACTAAGCGAGCACTCTGAACTATATTCCCAGCTCCACATTCTATATATTCCTTTAAGTAAACATCACAGTACCACAAGAATTGCAATAACAAGCCAAATTCCACTAAAGCCTGAACAAGTTAAGGAAAAGAAGAAGAAGAAAAAGAAGAAGATAAACAACAGAAGAAGAAGAAATTCATTTAAGTGGGTAATGTAAACAATTTGGCGAATGAAACCATAATCTTTTTAACAAGTACCATTTATATGTGTGTCTGGAGGTTACTGTCTGTATCACAGATCATAACCCTGCAGAGACCCAGGTCAATAGTGTTCCTTCAGCCCTGGTGGGATAGTATCTAGACCTTATTTTCCTATTAGGAGCTTATTTCTGGTGTCTCCCCATTCTACTTTTGAAAGCTCTTAAGAAAACCACTATGTACCCATCCTGGTGACTCATATTGTATGTCTATGCACTGGGCTGAAGTCACCAGGGACTCAATATGTCTGGCTTAATCATCTGAGGTTGTGTATAGCATATGCAAATGCTGGAAGAGAATACATGGCTTTGCTTCCTGCTGTTACACTCACATCCTCTTTCTTGGTCCTTATAGCCAGAAAATCCTGCTTCCCTAAGACCCTTGTCTACCCTTTTCTTCTCCAAGAAAATACATTCCTTCATACATCATTGTTATGTAGGGTAAAATAGTTTTGATGTGAATTTTCTTGAACTCTTATGTTCATAATATATATGAACCATCATGTGAGAAATGAATAGCCTCATAAAATAAAAACATCATCCCATGAAAAGCAGATATACAGAGGAGTAATAATCTAGTCTCCTAGTGAAACAAAATGCATACTTACTCCAAGTGTCTGTTTTTGCATCTAGCTGTTATTGTTTACCAAATACCATTGTAAGTGCTTTCTCTCCACTGATAATTTTAATAACAATAATATACTTTTAAAATTGCTATTCATATTCTTTTCCCATTCGCTGATGTGAAATTCTAGGCTCAGGGCTCTTAAGTAAAAAAAAGTTTTTTTTTTCATTATTGTAATAAAATATCTAGAAAAAGAAAAAGAAATTTAAGTTATGGTTTGTTTCAGTACATATTAATTTACAGTTCATGATGGGAGGAAGGATGTGATAGTCAGACTATGGTAGCTCATATTGTGTCTAGAGTCAGGGATCAGAGAGAAGTGTGATTCTTGGAATTTACTTACTTTATTTACCCTTTCTTCAGTCTTAACATAGACAAAGGAATGGTACCTTTTGCATTCTAGATAGACCTTCCTATTTCAGTTAAATACCTTTAGAAACAGCCTCACAGTTTTGTCTAGAAGTAGTATCCTGTCTTGGTTGCTGTTCTATGACTGTAATGATACACCATGACCAAGCAACTTACAGAATAAAGAGTTTATTTGGGGCTTACTATTGTAGATGATGAGTCCATGACCCTCACAACATGCAGTACAGCATCAGGCAGGCAGTTTTGACAGTGGAGTAGTACCTTAGTACTTCTATCTTGATATACAAGCTAATGCAATTGTGTGGGATTTTAAAACTTTCAAGCCTGCCCTCAGTGATACAGCTCCTCCTACAAGGCCACACTTCCTGCAACAAGGTCAGACCTCCTATTTCTTCCAAAACAGTTCCACTAATTTTAGACAAAGTATTAAAACATATGAGCCTATGGTGGGCATTCTCATTCAAACTACCAGATCTCCTATGTGATCTGAAAGTCCATCAAAATTAACCACCTCAATTAACTTTGTACCAAACACTCAGCTGAGTGGTGGAACCAAAATATAAATCAGACTGTGGATGAGCATATACTCTACTATTAAGAGCTGTACAACACCTTCTCTTCAAGTCCAAGTAGCATAATAGATTGTTCCAAAATAGTGACGTTCATAATCCTATTACTAAAACATTTCTGTAGTTTCTAAAGTGAAGCCCAAGGAAGGAGAGGGATGTGGTAGCTCTGATGGGGATGGGATTGAGTGCAGATCTTCTCACTCCAAATACTATAGCCTTTTAGCACCAGGATAATAGGAAACTATAAATAATAATATAGGGAAGAACATATATCTTAGAGTAGAACTTAAATGATTGCCTCACTTCTTCCTTTACTCTGTCTTAAGAATTGCATGGAATTGCCACTGTATTCCAGATACAAATCACTGGGGGAACACACCAAGCTCCTGCATGGTACCAATCATGAACTCTTGTCTTCAGTAACATCGATTCTCGAAACTTGAATTGTGGCTTCAATGGTTGCCACTTCGTTGCAATGCTCCCTCACAAAAGCTAGAATTTCTGTAGGTAAGCTGTTTCCTATATATATATATATATATATATATATATATATATATATATAAAATTTTTGTATTTGATTTTATATAACAAAGTCCAATTAAATGAAAACAAACATTTATACACAATACTTGGGAATTTGGGCGTCGTTCTTTCCAAACTACTTCCTGCTGATAATGGGCACTGTCTTGGGGGATTCGAAGAAGATTCAGATATCCTAGCTGTAGTCTGTAGGGCTGTTTTGTCCAGCTGTTTGGAATGTAGGATCAGCTTGTACTCTGTTTCAGGTGGTCTGGCATGATCAAACCACATTAGTATGGAAGGAAGCCACATCTTTTCATTTTTTGGAGGGAAGGAGGGAGGTAGGGCTGGAGGGGAGGAAGGGAGGGAAGGAGAGGGAACTGGGATCGACATGTAAATAATAAATTAAAAAAAAATACAAACGCTTTGACTCCAAAATTTAAGTTGAAGAACAAGTTACTGGGGAAAAGGATTTCTATTTTTGTTTCCACAGCTGTTTCCTTTTTATCTGTGTTTATTTTGTTCATAAGACTACAGAGCATTGGCAGTTATCAGGTCCATGGATCTTCGTGGAGTCTAAATATTTGGTTTGGTTTGGTTTCTCATTCCCCTTCTAGCATCTGCATTCTACTGTCAGCAATAGGAATATATCCCTTTTTCTTTTAAGAATTATTTGATTTTCTCTTTATTTTTACCTCATATATTATATTCTGACTGCAGTGTTCCCTCCCTCTTCTCCTCCTAGTCCCTCTTTACCACTCATCATATTTTCCCTTCAGGAAAGGACAGGTTTCCATGGATATTCACAAAACATGGCATGTTAAGCTTCAACAAGTCTAGATATAAGACCATCACATTAAGGAACAACCTAATAGGAGGAAACAATTCCAAAAAGCAGGGAAGAGAGTCATAGAAAATCCTTGTTTCACTGTTAGTAATCCTGCAACACCAAGATGTACAATCATAACATATATGAAGAAGATCTAAGTCAGCCCTTATAGCCTCCCTGATTGATAATTCTGTCTCTGTGAAACTCTATGAGCCCTAGTTATTTGTGTCTATGGGTTATTTTCTTTGTCCTCCTCATGTGTAAGATTCCTGAGCTCCACCCAATGTTTTGCTCTTGGTCTCTCCATCAGCTACCATTAGTTACTTGGTGAAACCTCTCTAATGATAATTATGCTAGGCCCCCAGGCTAAATCTACTGGAATAGCAAAGTACCATTAGTACTAATTTCATTGATCCCATCTCTCTGTATGTCTCTCTCTCTGACTCTGTTATTATCTCTGTGTATTTCTCTCTCTTGGTCCTATTTGATCTATCCTAGGACTTTGAGACATCCATACACTGATTCCTGGCTATCCAGGTACTATCACGCACAGGATCCCTCTCATGGCATGGTCTCAACTTGGACCATTCATTGACTGGCCACTCTGACAAGTTCTGTGACTCTTGTACCATAGCACATCTTGCAGGCATGGTAACTTTTGAGTCAAAGTTTTGTGTCTGCCTCAGTGTCCTAATACAACCACAGGACTCTTTGTCTGGTTACAGAAGATGTCCACTTCAGGCTCTGCATCCACCATTGGTAGCAGACACTGGGAAGGTCACCTGCATCCATTCTCGGGAGTTTCCATTACACTAGGTTTCTACCACTCCCCTAAATGTGCCTCGATTCCAGTCATCTTTCAGTATTCTCTCTCCCACCACCACACATGATTTCTCCTGTTGCCATCTCCAAAAGTTCTATTCTATTTCCTCCTCCCAGGAAGATTCCTGGGTCCCCCATTGAGTCCTCCTTGTTACTTAGCCTCTTTGGGTCTGTGAGTTGTAGCATGATTTTCCTTTACAGGTAATGGTCACTTGTAAGTGAGTACATACAATGTTTGTCTTTCTGGGTCTAGGTTAACCTCACTCAGGATTATTTTTTTTTTCACTAGTTCCTTCCATTTGCCTTCAAATTTTCTGATTTTTAAAAAGCCACTGTATAAATGTACCACGTTTTCTTTATTCATTCTTTGGTTGAGTGGCATCTAGGTTGGTTCCAGTTTCTGGATATTACAAAAAATGCTGTGAACAAAGTTGAGTAAGTATCCTTGTGGTAGGATGGAATGTCCTTTGTGTTTATCTCAGGAGTGATATTTCTGGGTCTTAAGGGAGATTGATTTGCAATTTTCTGAGAAATTTCCATATTGATTATCATAGTTGCCTTGCAAGTTTGCATTCCCATCAGCAGTGGACGAGAGATCCCCTTGCTCCAGATCCTTGCCAACATGAGTTGTCACTTGTGATTTAGATCTGAGCCATTCTGAAAGGTGTAATATGCAATCTCACAGTCATTTTGTTTTGTAAGGATTATGTATATTTCCACTAAGTGATTTTGAACAACTTAAGATTCTTCTGTTGAGAATTCTCTGTTTGGATCTGTTGCCAGTTTTTAATTGGTTTGTTTTTAATGTCTAGTTTATTGAGTTCTTCATATATTTTGGGTATTAGCCCAATGTCAGAGATGCAGTTCGTAAAACTCTTTCTGCATTCATTAGGTTGCTATTTTATACTATTGACTGTGTCATTTACTGAACTAAAGCTTTTCAGTTTCACTAGAGTCTCCCTCATGATATTGCTACAAAAATACTGAAGGAAATACCGAAAGACTGTATCCAATTATACAGCAAAAAGATCATTCTCCATGATCCCATAGGCTTCATCCCTGTGATGCAGGGATGTCACAGTACATGAAATTATCTCAATGAAATCCACCATAGAGACACACTGATAGAAATGCACAGTTATCTCATTAGATGCTGAAAAAGCCATTGACAAATTGTAATACCCTTTATTATAAAAAGTCTTAGAGTAATCAGGTATACAAGGTATATACCCGAACATAATAAAGGCAAATTATAGCAAGCTTATAGCCAACATAAAATTAAGTGTAGAGATATTAAAAGCAATTCCACTAAAATCAGGAACAAGACAAGCCTTCCACTCTCTTTATATCTACACATACAGTTCTTTATGTTCTAGCTAGAGCAGTATGGGAGCTAAAGGAAGTCAAGATTTTAGAAATTGGAAAGGAAGCAGTCAAAGAATCACTACATTCAGATTGTGTGTGTGTGTGTGTGTGTGTGTGTGTGTGTGTGTGTGTTACTCCAAAATTTCTATCAGGAAACTCCTGCAGTTGATAACACCTTCAGTGAAATGGCTGGATACAAGACGAGCTAATGGACAAACCAAAACAAACCCCGATAACCCTTTTATATACAAAGGACGACAAGGGTGCTGATAAAGAAATCAGAGAAACATCACCCTATACAATAGCCACCAACATCATAAAATATATTTGGAAAATCATAAGCAAACAATTGAAAGATCTATATAACAAGAACTTTGAGTCATTAAGGACAGAAATTAAAGAAGATAATGGAAAATGGAACGATCTCCCATGCTCTTGACTAGGTAGGAAAATCATAGTAAATATGGCAACCCTGACAAAAGAATTCTGCAGATTCAATGTAATCCCTATTAAGCTCCCAGCACAAATCTTCACTGAACTTGAAAGGACAATAGTCAATTTTACAGAGAAAAACAAAAGACACAGGATAGCAAAAACAACCCTGTACAATAATGATATTCATGGTCCCTGAGTTCAATCTCTATTTTAGACCTATAGTCCTGAATACAGCGTGATATTGGCACAAAAATACACAGGTAGACCAATGGAATTGAATTGAAAATCCTGATATTAACCCACACAACTAGAAAAACCTGGGTTTGATGAAACAGCTAAAAGTATACAAAAGAAGGAGGAAAGCATCTTCAACAAATGGTGCTGGAATAACTGGATGATAGTTTGTAGAAGACTGCAAATAGACCCATATTTATTGTTATGCGCAGAAGATAAGTCCAAATGGATCAAAGAATGCAACATAACTCTGAACCTCTTAGAACCTCTTAGAAAAGAATGTCAGAGGTACACTTGAACAAATTGGTACAAGAGGCCACTTCCTGAACATAATACCAGAAGCATAGACACAGATATGGACAACTAATAAATGGGACCTCCTGAAACTAAGAACCTTGCTTAAGGAAAAGGACACAGTTGACAACACCAAATAACATCCCACAGACTGGGAAAACAAATTCACAAATCCTACGTCTGACAAAGGGCTGATCTCCAAAATATAAAAAGAAAACAAGACACTAGTCACCAAAACACCAAATAACCCTATTAAAAAGTGGAATACAGTAATGAATAGAGAATTCTCAAAAAAGGAATCCAAAATTGCTGAAAGACACTTAAGAAACTGTTCAACATCCACACCATCAGGTAAATGGAAATCAAAACAACTCTGAGATACCACCTTAATCCTGCCAGAATGGCTAAATTTAGAAATATCAATTACAGCTTATCCTGGAGAGGAACTGGAGAAAGGGGAACACCCATCCACTGCTGGTTGGAGTGCAAACTTGTACAGCCATTTTGGAGATCAGTATGGCTGGTCCTCAGGTAAATGGGAATCAGTCTACCACAAGACCTGGCAATTCCACTCTTAGGCATATACCCAAAAGATCCACATCCATGCAACAAAGACATATGTTCAACTATGTTCATCACAGCATTGTTTGCAATAACAAGTACCTGGAAGCAACTAAGATGCCTCTCAACTGAAGAATGGATAAAGAAGATTGGGTACATTTACATAATGGAATAGTACTCAGTAGACAAACACAATGGAATTTTGAAATACTCAGGCAAAGGAATAGAACTTTCAGAAACCATCTTGAGTGAGATAACCCTGTCACAAAAAGAGTAACATGGTATGTATTCACTCATACATGGATTTTAAACATAGAGCAAAGGATCACCAGCCTATAATTCACACCGCCAGAGAAACAAGGATACAAGGAGAGTTCTAAGTATTTCATACAAGGTGCCTCACAGATGGGTAAAGGAACAAGTTTTTCTGAGCATATTGGGAGTGAGGGGACAGTGAGTGGAGAGGGCATTAGGATAAAGAGAAGTGGAGAAGAGGAGAACTTTTGGGACCAGGAATGTTGTGTCAGGGGGTCGAAAATAGAGAGCAAAAAGGATATACCATAGTAGAAGGAGTGCTTGTAGATTTGAAGAGAAAAGTGACTCTAGAGAAATGTCCAGAGACCTACAAGGATGACCCCAACTAACAATCTGAGCAATGGTGGAGGGGCTACCTTAAATGCCCTTCCCTGATAATGACATTCATAACTAACTAATATGCCATCATAGAACCCTCATATAGTAGCCAATGGAAACAGAAGCAGACATCCAGAGCTAAACACTGAGATGATCTCCTGGATACAGAAACCCATAGAGACAGCTGACCTGAAGAGGGGGCAGCTCATAGACTCCTAGACTGATAGGTGGGAAACAAGCATCAGATCAGCTCATAACTCCTGAATATGCATCTCAATTAGAAGTCCTAGGAAGTCTAAGCGATCTCTGACAGTTAAACCAGGATGTATCTCTGGTGTACGAAAGGACTTTCAGAGCACATTCTGCATGGAGGAATACTTCCATAGCTTAAAGGCCAGAGGTAGGGCATAGATTCTACTACACATGAGTTAGACATTTTGATGATCCCTCCTGTAATGCATCACACTCCCTGTGGAGTGGAAGGGGAATGGGACAGGAGCGACATTGGAGGAAGAGTGAACTGGGATTGATATGTAAAATAAGAATATATATATATATACATATATATATATATATGTATATATATATATATGTATATATGTGTGTGTGTGTGTGTGTGTATGTATAATTATATGTAGGCTATAGATAGTCACCTATGATAATAAAAACTTATAATAATGTTAGGTTTTCTACATATGTAGAGATATATTTCAAATGCCAAATATACTTTCAACCTTTCAAAGACCTACAGAATATGACATTTAAAATAATTTATTAGAGTTTTTTATTGCACAACTGCTCCAGGGAATACCATTTTTGTCAGAGAGTTATATATGCATTGAGGAAACTCATTATAGAGTTTTCCTTCAACATGGCAGATAATAGTCATTTGGATAGAAATTTTTCCTGGACTGTTTGACTGAATGCTGTATAACCTCGACATGTAAAACCAACAGGATAGTGGCTGCTGAATTTGGCAAAACAAAATGGGACAGTCCTTCAGGATTCTTCATGTAAGGGTCTGCTAGATATTCTGCAGAACTCAAGTAAAGTGACTGACAAACTGCCAATACAGGTGGACAGTTTAAAAATACCTGCTTCACTGAGAAGTGTGCCAACACACAATGGCCTGTGGGCTGAACATAGATGCCCCAACATTATAAAAGAACTTTGGTGACTGTCCAGGCATATAGATGTCTCAGTCAATTATGGACATTGTATGTTAATCTTTCAGGTCTTTGATTCATTTGAAGGCAGATAGTTATGTTTATGGATTTCTTTAGTTATGATAAGTGATAAGTTACATGTGAAACTTTAGACTCAAAAAGATATGATATTGATTTTTTTCTTTATATTTTGCCAAAATTTGCTAAAATTAATCTACTAAACATTATTAGTTATAGTTCTTCCTGGATAAGTTTTTTTACATATAATTTTACTTGTTAAAGTTAAAACTTTAGTTTTTATTTAAACAGAAAAGAGGAAATGATGGGAGTATCATATATATCTATCTATCTCTCTCTATATGTGTGTATATATGCTTGTATATGTATATGTGATGTATATGCTTGTCTTATTGATTGGTAAATAAAACACTGTTTGGTCGATAGCCAGGCAGAAAGCATAAGCAGAAGAACTGCCAGGCCATGAGAAGGCTGGGTTAGGAAGACAGATAGAGGTGCCATGGAAAGTGATACCATATAATGATGGGGAAGATAGGATGCACCTGGCATTCTCGTGTAAGATAAGATCTTGTAGGAATACATAGGTAAGTAGTTATTGGTTAAAATTAAGAGAGAATCAGCCAGTAAGAAGCCCTAGTTTCAGCCAACATTTTTATAGCTAATATAGTGTCTGTGTGCTTATTAGGGGCTGAAGGGTGGTGGGACCTGGAGGGTTTACATGGGAGGACAGAAACCTCCATCTTCAAAAACTAAGCACAAAGTCTCAATTTTCAAATCTATACACCAAATATGAAGGCACTCACATTCATGAAAGAAATGCTACCAAAACTCAAAGCTCACATAAAACCTAACACACTCACAGTGGAAGAATTTAACACCCAACTCTGGCCACTAGACAGGACCACCATTGAGAAACATAACAAAGAAACAAAAGAACTAACAGAAGTTATGTCTCAATTGGGTCTAACAGACATCTACAGAACATTCCATCCAAGCACAAAAGAATATGCATTCTTTTCTGCTCCACATGGAACCTTCTCTAAAATCAACCACATATTTGTCAACATAACGAACCTCAACAGATACAAAAGAAATTGGAATAGCCCCCTGTATATTATCAAACATGATTAAAGTTGAAATTCAACAACAAAACAAATTGCAGAAACTGTACAAACTCATCGAACATGAACAATGAGCAATTGCAACATACCTGGTTCAAGAAGATATAAAGAAAGAAATTGAGGACTTAATAAATTCAATGAGAATGAGGACACATCATATCCAAACTTATGGGACACTTTGACAGTAGTGCTATGAAGGAAGTTCATTGCCTTGAGTGCCCATATGAAGAACATGGAGGACACTCACATTAGAGAATTAACAGCACAATTGAAATCCTTAGAACAAAAAGAAGCAAACCCACACCACTCACTCCAGAGGAGTAGACACCAGGAAAATAATCAATTCATGGGCTGAAATCAATAAAGTAGAAACCAGGAAAACAATACAAAAAAAATCAATGCAAAAAAGAGTTTGTGTTTCAAGAAAAATAACCAGATATACAAAACTTTATTTAAAACTAACAAAGGAGCAGAGAGAGAACAAGCCAATTAACAAACTCAGAAAGGGAAAGGGAGACATAACAATGGACACTGAGGAAATACAGAAGAATTTCAGGTCATACTTTGAAAACCTATACTCCCCACATTTTGAAAACTCAAATGGGTAACCATCACTTATTAAAATTAAACCAAGGACAGATAAGCAACTTAAATTGACCTATAACCATAAATGAGATAGAAGCAGTGATCAAAAGCCTCACAAAAAAAAAAAAAAAAAAAAAAAAAAAAAAAGCCTAAGGCCCGATAGCTTTAGTGCAGAATTCAACCAGAAATTCAAGGAAGAGCTAAGACCAATACTCCTTAATTTATTACACACAAAGGAAACAGAAGGTTCATTACCAAACTCTTTTTTATGAGGCCACAATTTCCTTGGTACCCAAGCCTCACAAAAGCATAACTAAGAATGAAAATTACTGACCAATATCCTTCATGAACATTGATGCAAAAATAATCAATAAAATACTTGAAAACTGTTTTCAAGAACACATCAGAGAAATCATCCACCATGACCAAGTAGGCTTCATCCCTGTGTTGAAGTGATGGTTCAATGTATGTAAATCTATCAATGTGATCCATCACATAAACAAACTGAAAAAGAAAAACCATATGATCATCTCCCTATATGCAGAAAAACCCTTCATCAAAATTCAACACACTTTAATGATAAAGGTCTTGGACAGATCAGGATAACGGGAACATACATCAACATAATAATAACAATATACAGTAAGCCAATAGCCAACATAAAACTGAATGTAAAGAAGCTTAAGGTGATTCCTATAAAACCAGGAACAGGACAAGTCTGCCCTCTCTCTCCATATCTCTTCAATATCGTACTTAAGTTATAGCTAAAGAAATAAGACAACAAAATGAGATCAAGGGGATCCAAATTGGAAAAAAAAAGAACTCAAACTCTCACTATTTGCAGATGAAATGATAGTTTACATATGCGATCCAAAAAAACTCTACCAGGGAATATCTACTGCTAAAAAAACTCCTTCAGAAAAACTAGCAGGATACAAGAAATTCAAAAAAAAAAAAAAAAAAAAAAAAAAAAAAAAAAAAAAAAACAGTAGCCCTATATATACAGATGACAAAGAGGCTGAGAAAGAATTCACAGTAACATCAAACTTTAAAATAGCCACAAACAACAAAGTATCTTAGGTTAAAGCTTACCAAACAAGTTGAAGGCCTATATCGCAAGAAGATTGTGTCTTTAAAGAAAGAAATTAGAGAAGATACCAGAAAATGAAAAGATCTCTCATGCTCTAGGATAGGTAGGATCAGCATAGTAAAAATGGCAATCTTGCCAAAAGCAATCTACATATTCAATGCAATCCCCATTAAAATCCCAGCACAATTGTTCAGTGACCTTGAAAGGATAATAATCTACTTTATAAGGAAAAGCAAAAGACTAAAACTATACAAAAGAACCTTGTACAATAAAGGAACTCCAGAAGTCATCACAGTCCCCGAATTTAAACTGTACTATACAGAGCCACATTTTGAAAACAGCCTGGTATTGCCACAAAAATAGGTAGACAATTGGAATTAAAACTGAAATCCTGACATTAACCCACAATGTGATGAACATCTGATTTTTTTCTTGACAGCACTAAAAGCATACAATGGGAGGATGAAAGCATCTTCAACAATTTGTGCTGGCACATCTGGATGATGGTGTGTATTAGACTGCAGATTGACCCATGTCTATCGCAATGCACAACACTCAGGGCCAAATGGATCAAAGATATTAACATTAGTCCAACCACACTGATCCTCTTAGAAAAGAATGTGGGTGGTACCCTTGAACAAATTGGTACAGGAGACTTCTACCTGAACATAATTCCAGTAGCAGAGACATTGAGATATACAATTAATAAATGGGACCTTCTGAAACTGAGAAGCTTCTGTAAGGCATAGGACAGAGTTGACATAACCAAATGGCAGCCCACAGACTGGGAAAAGATATTCACCAATCCTACATCTGACTGAAGGCTGATCTCTGAAATATACAAAGAAATCAAGAAACTAGTCACCAAAATACCAAATAATCTTATGAAACATGGGGTGGAGAACTGAATAGAAAATTCTCAATAGAGTAAATCAATAAGGCTGAAAGACATTAAAGAAAGTTCTTAACATCCTTAGCTATCAGGGGAATGGAAATCAAGAAAGTTCTGAGATACTATCATACTCCTGCCAAAATGGCTAAAGTTAGAAACACCAATAACAGCTCATGCTAGAGAGGATGTAGAGAAAGGCGAACCCTCCTCCACTGCTGATGGTGGGAGTGCAAACTCGTACAGCCATTTGGAGTTCAGTATGTTGTTTTCTCATGAAACTGGGGACCAGTCTACTACAGGACCTTGTAATCCTCTTCTTAGCCATATAACCAAATGATCCACATCCATGCCACAAAGACATATGTTCAACTATATTCCCAGAAGCATTATTTGTAAAATCAAGTACCTGGAAGCAACTGAGATGCCCCTTAACTGAAGAATTGATAAAGAAGATGTGGCACATCTACTCAATGAAATACTACTCGGCAGGAAAAAAAAAAAAAACATCAACGGAATCTTGAAATTTTCATGCCAATGGATGGAACTTGCTTGAATCAAACTAAATGAGATAAATCACTACTGAAAGTGGAACATGGCATGTACTCACTCATATATGGATTTTAGACATAGAACAAAGGATCATCACACTATAATTCACACCACCAGAGAAACTAAGATTCAAGTAGGACTCTAAGAGATTCACATAAGGTCCTCCACAGAAGGGGCAAGGGACAAGATCTCCTGAGCATATTGGGAGTTGTAGGGGTGCAGTGACTGGAGAAGAAGCTCAGAGAAAGAGAAGGGGAGGAGAGGAAAGCACCTGGGTCTAGGGAGATTGAGTTGGGGGAGGAATAGATGAGAGAAGACAGACAGACAGACAGAGGGGGAGAGAGAGAGAGACAATAAAAGAGGTAGCTTTTATAGGTTTGATGAGAAAACTGAACCTAGAGAAATATCCAGAGGTCTACAAGTCTGATCTCAACTAACAATTTGTGCACCAGTGGAAAGGCTACCCTAAATGTCCTTCCCTGATAATGAGATTGAGAACTAACTTATCTAGCATCATGGAGCCCTCATATAGTAGCTGATTGAAATAGAAGCAAACACCTACTACTATATCGTTAGCCAAATTGGATCCAGATGCAGAGAGGGAGGACAGAAGCAGACTACAGAAACATGTAGAGACAGCTGACCTGAACAAGGAGGAGCTAATGCATCCCGTGACTGATACCTGGAAATCCATCATTGTATTAATTCAGACCCCTTGAATATGGGTCTCAGTTAGAAGGCCTGGGATGTCTAAGGGACCTTGGACAATGGAACCTGGATGTACAAAAAGAATTTTAGGAGCACATACCCCATGGAGGGATACTCCAGTAATGTAGAGGTAGGAGGAAAGGCCTACTCTGTACTCTAAATGATTTGACATTTTAGATGAACCCTTCTGGAAGGCATCACCCTACACGTGAATTGGGGGGAGAGAGGGGAGGATAGTTTGGGGCATGGGAGAGTGGGAAAGAGGTAGTTGGGGAGGAGAGGGAATTGGAAACAATATGTAAATTAAAAATTAAAAGAATTTAACAAAATCCAATTATGGATATGTTGTATCTAATGTAGTAGTAGTCCTAGATATCATTTATGTGCATCTGAAGCAGTACTGGATATCATGCATCTGAATAGGAGGACATCCTGAATATGTGGTACCTGAATGTGAAGAACTATTACATATCATATACCTGCATGGGCTTCACTATGCATGCATGGGGCAAAATCCTAGCTGTCATATATTGTCATGATAAACATTCCAGGATATCATGGATCTATGTGGTAATAAGTCTTATGTATCATGTTAATAGATGGCATGCACATGGGTAGCAAGCATGGGTAGATGTGCTCATTGCCATGCACTAACATAAGACAAAGTTCTGTATATCCAATATTCACAAGGAAAGCTGTCCTTGAAGTCCTGGACTCACACGGGAAACATTCTTGAGTATCATTTACCATCATTTCTTATTCATCACAGGTAAAATCCATCAAGATAATGTGTCAATTCTGAACATCTATGGCCCCAATAAAAAGGCACCCACATTTGTTTTTTTAAAATTTATTTTATATAACAAAGTCCAATTAAATAAAAAAAAAAACATTTATACAAAAAATTTGGGAATTTGGGTGTCGTTCTTTCCAAAATACTTCCTGCTAGTAAGGGGCGCTGTCATGAGGGATTCAAAGAAGATTCAGAAATCCTGGCTGTAGTCTGTAAGACTGCTTTGTCCAGCTGTTTTGAATGTAGGATCAACTTGTACTCTGTTTCAGGTGTTCTGGCAAGATCAAACCACATTAGTCTGGAAGGGATCCACATCTTTTCATTTTCTGTGGAAACAAGAATAGAAATCCCTTTCCCCAGTAACTTGTCCTTCAACTTAAATTTTGGAGTCCAAGCTTTTTTTTTTTAATTTAATTTATTATTTTACTTGTTGATCCCAGTTCCCTCACCCTCCCTCCTTCCCTCCCTCCCTCCTTCCCTCCCTCCCTCCTTCCCTCCCTCCTTCCTTCCCTCCCTCCCTCCTTCCTTCCCTTTTACCCTTTCTGCCCTCTCACATGCACTCTAACCACCCTCCTCTCCCATCCCCCCACCCCAATTCCATATGTCGGGGAATGCCATCCAGTAGGGGTCATGTAGATCTGACAGGTCATATGAATTAGGGACTAGGGCTTATCTCCTGTCTCTAGATTAAAGCAGTTATCCCTCCATGGGGGATGTGTTTGTAAGGTCGTTTTGTGCACCAGGGATACCTCCTGGCTCCACTGTTTGAGGTCCCTTAGATTGCTCAGTCCTGGCTGAGACCTATATTCAGGGAGGTCTGAGTCAGTCCCATGCTGGCTTCCCAGCTATCAGTCTGGGCACCCATATTTGTAAAAGAAACATCACTAAGCTGCCATCTACAGGGAACTTCCTGAATTTACTCTGAGCACACTAGACCTGCCAATCCATGTGGGATGACCTGTAATTTCCACTTGCCTGTGCTCTGACCCCCACCACAGGTCCCCTACTGGAGCTCTGGGCACCTCCCAGAGATAAACCTATCCACATGGGGCTACTCTGAGTTCCTTCAGGCTGGATCCTTGACCCCCATAGCAGGGCCTCTGCTAAAGAGGCATCAGCTGGCGAGTGCCAAGCTCTAGTTAGATCTGCCTATCTCTGTAGAAACATCCTGACTATCAGCCCAATCTTCACCAGGCCTTGGCTAGAGGTGAGTCTGTGTCCAATCACACCAGGGTCAAAAAAGAAATAAAGAAAGAAATTAAGGACTTTCTAAAATTCAATGAGAATGAGGACCCAACATACCCAAACTTATGGGACACAGTGAAAGCAGTTTTATTGGGGGAAGTTCATTGCACTACGTGCCCATATGAAGAAACAGAGGATATTCATATTAGAGAATTAACAGCCCAACCTAAAGTTTTAGAACAAAAACTTCCAACCTTACCCCGGAGCTGTAGAGTCCAGGAAATAATCAATACAATAGAAACCAGGAAAAAATCCAAAAATTTAATGCAACAAAGAATTGGTTTTTCAAAAAAACATCAAGATAGACACACCCTTGTCCAAACTAATGAAAAATCAGAGAGAGAACAGGCAAATTAACAACATCAGAAATAAAAAGGGGGATACAACAACAGATACAGAAGAAATCCAGACAATTTTCAGGTCATGCTTTGAAAACCTGTACTCCACAACATTTGAAAATCAAAGGGTTTGGACAAATTTCTGTATAAGTATCACTTACTAAAATTAAATCATGAACAGAGAAACAAGTTAATAGATCTATACCCCCAACAAAATAGAAGCAGTCAAAGCAGTCATCAAAAGCCTTCCAACCAAAAATAGCCCAGGGCCAGATGGCTTCAGTACAGACTTCTACCAGTAATTCAAGGAAAAGCTAATACCAATACTCTTTAAATTGTTCCACACAATAGAAACAGAAGTTTTATTACCAAACACAGTTAATGAGGCCACAATCACCTTGTTACTCAAGCCACACAAAAACATAACTAAGAAAGAAAACTACAGACGATTTTCCCTGATGAACATTGATGCAAAAATACTCAATAAAATACTGGCAAAGTAAATCCAAGAACACATCAGAGAAATCATCCACCATGACCAAATAGGCTTCATTCCTGGGTTCCAGGGATGGTTTATCATATGAAATTCTATCAGCGAGATCTACCATAGAAAGACACTGAAAAGGAAAAACTATATGATAAGGTCCTTAGATTCTGAAAAAGCTTCAACATAATTCAACACTCTTTCATGATAAAGGTCTTGGAGAGATCAGGGATAACAAGAACATACCTTAACGTAAGTAGAGCAATATACAATAAACCCACAGCCAACATCAAACTGAATGGAGAGAAGCTTAAAGTGATCCCTTAAAAATCAAGTACAAGACAAGGCTGCATCTCTAACAGTATCTCTTCAATATCATATTTGAAGTTATAGCTAAAGCTATAATACAAAAAAAAAAAAAAAAAAAAAAAAAAAAAAGGACACCAAGGGGATCTAAACTGAAAAAGAAGTAGCCAAACTGTCTCTATTTGCATATATATGATAGTTTACATAAGTGACCCCAAAAACTCTATCAGGGAACTCCTACAGCTGGTAAACACCTTCAGCAAAGTAGTAGTATACAAGATAAACTAAAAAAGAAAAATCAGTAGCCCCAATTTATTCAGAAGACAAAGGGGCTGAAAAAGAAAATAGAGAAACATCACCCTTTACAATAGCCACAAACAACATGAATTATCTGGTGGTAAAGCTTACCAATCAAGTGAAATACCTATATAATAAGAACTTAGTGTCTTTAAATAAAGAAATTAAAGATGATACCAGAAAATGGAAAGATCTCCCATGCTCTTGGCGAGGTAGAATAAACATAGTAAAAATGGCAATCTTGTAAAAAGCAATCTACATATTCAATGTAATCCCCACGAAAATCCCAGCACAATTCTTTACTGACCTTGAAAGGATAATACTCAACTTTATATGGCAAACAAAAGACCCAGGATAGCCAAAACAACCCTGTAAAATAAAAGGACTTCAGGAGGCATCATCATCCCTCACTTTTAAGATCTAATACAGAGCTCTAGTCCTGATAACAGCCTGGAATTGGTATGAAATTTGACAGGTAGACCAATGGACTCGAATTGAAAACCGTGATGTTAACCGACACACCTTTGAACACCTGGTTTTTGATAAAACAGCTAAAATTATACAATGGGAGGAGAAAGCATCCTCAACAAACGGTGTTGGCACCGTTTTATGATGGTTTGTAGAAGTCTGCAAATAGACTCATGTCTATCGCCATGCAAAAAAAATCAAGTACAAATGGATCAAAGACCTCAACATCAATCCAGACACACTAAACCTCTTAGAAGAGAAAGTATGAGGTACCCTGGAGCAAATTGGTATAAGAGACTGCTTCCTTAACATTATTCCACTAGAACAAACACTGAGATATGCAATTAATAAATGGGACCTAATCCAATTTAGAAGCTTCTGTAAGGCAAAGGACACAGTGGACAAGACCAAACGGCAGCCCACAGCCTGGAAAAAAGATTTTCATCAATCTTACATCTGACAAAAGGCTGATCTCCAAAATGTACAAAAAAAAACTCAAGAAACTAATCAACAAAACCACCAAATAACCCTATTAAAATTGGGTACAGATCTGAAGAGATAATTCTAAATAGAGGAAATCAAAAAGGCTAAAAGACACTGAAGTGCTCAACATCGTTAGCTATCATGGATATGCAAATCAATACAACTTTTAGATACTATCTTTCTTCTGCCAGAATGGCTAAAATTAGAAACACCAGTGTCAACTCATGCTGGAGAGGATGTGGAGAAAGGGGAACACTCGTCTACTGCTGGTGGGTGTGCAAATTTGTGCAGCCATTTTGGAGATGGGTATGGTGGTTCCTCAGGAAAATGGAAATTAGTTTACCACAGGACCTGGTAAACCCCCTTTTAGGCATGTACCCAAATTATCTACATCCATGTAGCAAAGATATGTGCTCAACATCTTCATAGCATCATTATTTGTAATAACAAGAATCTTGAATAAAGCTAAATGACCCTCAACTGAAGAATGGATAAAGAAAATGTGGCACATCTACACAACGGAATGCTTTTCTACAGAAAAAAAAAAATTATGGAATCTTGAAAGTCACAGGCAAGTGGATGGAACTTGAAACTTGAAGAAACCAACCTAAATGAGGTAAAACACTCACAAAAAGAGGAACATTGTACGTACTCGTTCATATATGTTTTTTAGACTTAGACTAAATGACCACCAGCCTATAATTCAAACTGCCAGAGGAACTAGGATACAAGGTGTATTCTAAAAGATTCATATAAGGTCTCTCACAGAAGGGGGAAGGGACAAATCCCCATGAGCACATGGAAAGTTGGGTCGCAGTAAATGGAGAGGGATCTAACAGAAAGAGGAGAGAAGGAGAGTAAAGCACGTGCAACTAGGAAGATTGAGTCATTGTAGGAATAGAAGACAGAAGAGAGAGAGAGAGAGAACATAAAAGAGGGAGCCATTATTGGTTTGAAGGGAAAAATGAACATAAAGTAATATCTAGAGACCTACAAGGCTGACTCCAACTAACAATTTGAACAACAGTGGAAAGGCTACCATAAATGTCCTTCCTTGATAATGAGATCGACAACTAACTTATCCAACATCATGGAGCCTTCTTATAGTACCTGTTGGAAAGAGAGGGAAACACCCATAACTGAATACTGAGTCAAAATAGAAACCAGATGCAGAGAGAAAGACAAAACCAGGTTGCAGAAAAACATAGAGACAGCTGACCGGAACAAGGAGGATCTAAGGGGCCCTTCAAACCAATACCTGGGAATACAACATGTGACTAACTCAGATCAAGTGTACATGGTTCTTAGCTAGAAGGCCTGAGCAGTCTAAGGGACCTCAGAGAGTAGAACCAGGATGTTTCCTGGTTCACAAAAGGACCTTGCAGACACATCTCCCATGGAGGGATACTCCCTTAATCTAGAGACAGGAGAAAAGTCCTATTCCCTACTTCAAATGAGTTGTCAAATTTACATGACCCCACTTGGACAGAGTACCTGGATGCAGGGTGGGAGGGAGGGGAAATCAGCGTTCCTATGTTGGGGGAAGAAGGGAAGTCGGAGGGAGGAGAGGAACTGCAATTGACATGTAAAATAAAAATAAGTAAATTAAAAAGAGAAACATCACTAAAATTCAAATTGAACATAATATCCCCACACTTATAATGGGAGACCTCAACACCTCCCTATCACCAATGGAGACTTCCAGAGAGAAAATTAACAAAGAAAGAAAGAATCTACTAAATGTTATGACCTAATTTAATTTAAAAATCATCTATAGTACATTCCACCCTATCACAAATGAATTTACCTTCTTCCTGGCACCACATGGAACCTTCATGGCAACAAAACAAACCTCAACAGATACAAATAATTGGGTTAGTCCCCTGTATTTTATCAGATCCCCATAGTTTGTAGTCACAATTAACAACCCAAATTGCAGAAACCCTACAAACTCATGGAAATTGAACAACGATCAGATTCATCAGTCCTGAGACAAGGAAGAAACAAAGAAAGAAATCAAGGTTTTCCTAAAATTCAATGAAAATCATGACAATTCTCATGGATAATTATGGGATACTTTAAAGCAGTGCTAAGAGGGAAGTTCATAGCACTAAGTGCCCACATGAAGAATCTGGAGAATAGTCACACTAAAGAATCAACAGCACACCTGAAAGCTCTAGAACAAGGACCAAACTCACCCAGGAGGAGTAGAAGCCTGGAAGTAACCAAATTGAGGGTTGTAATTAATAAAGAAGAAACTAGGAAAGCATTGCGCAGAATCAATATAATGATGGGTGGGTTCTTTGAGACAATCAAATATAAACATACATTTATCCAAACTAACCAAAAGATAGAGAGATAACATGCAAATTAACAAAATTAGAAATGAAAAGCGGACATAACAATAGACCCTAAGGGAATCCTGAGACTGTTCAAATCATAATTTCAAAATCTGTACTTCAAAAAAAAAATGGAAAATTTAAAGGAAATGAACAATTTTCTGGATAGCTATCACTTACTAAAATTAAATCAAGAACAGATGAGCAATTGAAATAGGCCTGTAACATTAAATGAAATAGTAATACTCATTAAAATTCTCCCAACCCCCCCCCCAAAAAAAAAAAATAAAAAAGCGCAGAGCAAGTGCGGAATTCTTCCTAAAATTCAAAGAAGAACTAATAACAATACTACTCAAGTTGTTCCACAAAATAGAATCAGAAGGTTCATTGACAAACTCTTTTTATGAGGGTACATTACTTTGGTACCCAAACCACACAAAGACACAAGAGAGAACTACAGACCAATATCCCTCACAAACTTTGATGAAAATTCAAAGTTCCATGTGTGGTCATTATATGACAGTATCTCATTTTAAGTGAGGACATTTTCATTCTTTTCTTTTTCAGCACAAGCAGAGGTAGCAATGACATAATAGGCAACACTCATCACGGAAATGTAGATTGTGACTCACAGTGTGTTTATATTACTCTTAATATGGGACAAAGTACTCAGGAAAGATTACAGATATTAAATTCAAGTAGAGAAATTTCAGAGAGAAGGAAGGAATTTTGTAAACCTAAAAGCTCTCCATGCAGCGGCCCCTTCTATTGGGGAGTCGCTGAGAGACAGCTGGTTCTGTCAGGACTGGAAGACCTGAGTCCCACAGCTGAGGTCTATGTTGATGCCCATCTTCTAACAGTTCCACAAAGGCCACATGAACCCTGGAGTCTAGGCTGCATTCTATGGTTCAAGGCAAATGGTGCCATCAGATCCAATCTGATCTGAGTCCATAGCTACCCCTCAGAACAAGGATGACAACCAGGCTGAGCTGTTGCCTGAGGCCCATGTGTGGGTCCATAGCCCAGATTCATAGGAAGTTTGTGTTGAACTCTGTGGCATAGGTTGTCATTAGTGTTCATACAGAAGCAAGGAAATTGTTCCAGACCCTGCAGCTTGGGTGGAGAAAGGGGACATACCTCATAAATCTATGGATGGCCAGTGATACCACCTGTGCTCAGGGTGTCATATTGTCCGGGGTTCCTGGTCCTGTTGTAGCCAGGGTCAATTTGACATATATGGTTCCAGTTGGCAGAGAGCACCATGAAGAAGCCCCAGTTTAAATCAGCCACCTGAGTCCTGGTTGGAGTCAGAGGACCAAGATGGTCCCAGACCACAGTGGCCTGCACTCAATGACATGGTGACATCTGGGCCCTAATCTGTTGCTGAGGGCCTTGTCAGTATCCATGGCTCTGCTGGAATGGTTCTGATGTCTGATGTTCATGTTACTATCAAAGGCCTAGCAGACACTCAAGTTCAAGGGCCAAGTTAGCATCTTGGCCATACTGAATGTAGGGTTAATAGTAACATCCAAACCCAGCTGCTGATAAGGACCATGTTGTTGTCCATGCTCTTACTAAGACTGAGGTCTGAGATGAAGTATGGATTCTGCATTGTCACTAATGGGCCAAGAGGACCAGGGTTGGGACAGCAACCTGAGACTTGGTGGTGTTAAGAGGTGCAAGACTGTCAGAACCATTACCATCTGAGTGACCATTCTTTCCAGACAGAGCCAGGATGTTGTCTAGGCCTAAGTTGCTGCCAGGGGCCAAAGTCTAGGTATACAATCAAACCATTACTGGGTCTGTGTTGATGTCTGTGACCAGTGTCACCTCAGAAGGTCTTAGGAATCACGTTTGATGAAATCAGAGGGTTATACTGAGTCACATCCTTCAGTGCCCTGGGAAAGATTGCCTTGAAACTCTCTGCCAACTAAAGCAAGAGAGATGGTCCTGCTCTTGGGAAAGAGGGCTCCTCACCCCTCATCAATGATGAGGATGAACCTAACCTGAGGGAATTCATGTAGGAGATCTAACTCTATAGCCATAGCCCCAGTGGCTTCTTCTGATCTGTTTGACCAAAACTAGGCCTTGGGTTGCTTTACTCTAGCATCTGACTAATCTACATCTTGCTGGAGCTTGTGAAGAGACTGGTTCCAGGGAATAGTACCCCCAAAATCTCCAAGAGTGCTTTGGTGAGAATATACCCCAGAAGATCCAGTGAGGATGGTTTACCAAAAACTATAGGTGTTGAAACAGACCAATGACTCATTGTCATTGAGTATTGGGCACTCAAGATTACAGAACTAATTGGTATACTATAAATCACACTGAAGCCTTCAAGGTCATCAGGATAGATACAGAGGAGATAGAGATGTAGGAGGGAAGGAAAAGCTGAGATTATGCTGTTCCTGGTATGTTTTTTGTTCTTTTTTGGTTTATTCATGTGTGTGTGTGTGTGTGTGTGTGTGTGTGTGTGTGTGTGTGTGTGTGTGTGTTTGCTTTGGTTTGCTAACTTACTTATTTCATTTTATTTTATTAGTTAGGGGTCAGAGCAGGGATGAGGGGGATATGAGGTACCAAGAGGTAAATAAAAATGAGGTGCATGATTTGAAACCTCCAATGATTCACTAAGGAAATTAAAAACACTAATCCATACTAATAAAACTATCAACATCCAGAATATTGCTTGGTGTATTATATGTAACAGATGAATATTTTATTTTCATTTTTAAAATGAAGTTTTATTTCTGTTTTTATTGTGTGGGACAATCATGGATATTTTCTGTAGTTCTCTTTCTTAGTTGTGTCATATGTGGTTTGGTAATTGTAGCCTTGGTAAATTGTAGCCAAGGTAATTGTAGCCTTGTGAAAAGAGTTTGGCAATGAACCTTCTGATTCTTTGTAAGGAACCTTCTGATTCTATTGTAAGGAACCTTCTGATTATATTGTGTGCAGCAATTTGAGGAGTATTGTTATTACCTCTTCTTTGAATTTCTGGTAGAATTCTGCACTGAATTCATCAGACCCTGGGCTTTTTTAATTGGGAAGGTTTTAATGACGGCTTAATTTTCATTAGGTGTTACAGGTCTATTTAAATTGTTTAGCTATTCTTGATTTAATTTTTGTAAGTGATAGCTATCTAGAAAATCATCCATTTCTGAGGAATTTTTCAATTTCATTTTTATGGAGTATAGGTTTTCAAAGGATGACCTGAAAATTCTCTGGATTTCCTCAGTGTCTGTTGTGATGTCCACATTTTCATTTCTGATTTTGAGCATTTGCATGTTCTCTCTGTGGTTTTTTGGTTAGTGTGGATAATGGTTTGTCTATCTGGTTGATTTTCTCAAAAAACCAACCCTGTGTTGCATTGATTCTTTTTATTGTTTTCTTAGTGTCTATTGTATTGATTTCACCCCTCAAATTGATTATTTACTGATGTCTTCTCCTTGGGGGTGAGTTTGCTTCTTGTAGTTCTTGGGTATTCAGTTGTGCTGTTAATTCCCTAATGTGACTATCCTCAGGTTTTTTCATATGGGCACTTAGTACAATGAACTTTCCTCGTAGCACTGCTTTCAAAGTGTCTTGTAATTTCCGGTATTTTGTGTCTTCACTCTAGTTGAATTCTAGGAAATCTTTTCGTCCTTCCTTCCTTCCTTCCTTTCTTCCTTCCTTCCTTCCTTCCTTCCTTCCTTCCTTCCTTCCTTCCTTCCTTCCTTCCTTCCTTCCTTTCTTTCTTTCTTTCTTTCTTTCTTTCTTTCTTTCTTCCTTCCTTCCTTCCTTGACTCAGGAATATTGCAATAGCACATTGTTCAGTTACCATGAGTGTGTAGGGTTTCTGCAGTTTGTGTTGTTGTTGTTGTACTTAAACTTTAAGCATGTTGTTTGATAAGATCCATGGAACTATTTCAATATTTTTGTATCTGTTGAGGTTTGTTTTGTAGCCTGGTAGGTGGTCAGTTTTGGAGAAGATTCCATGTCTAGCAGAGAAGAAGGTATATTCTTTTGTGTTTGGATGGAATGTTCTATAGATGTCTGTTAAACCAAATTGGGACCTAACTTCTGTTGGTTCTTTTTGCTTCTTTGTTAAATATCTGTCTGGTGGTCATGTTTAGTGGTGAGAGTGGGGCGTTAAACATTCCTAATATGAGTTGTGACTTTTGATGTTGGGATTGAGTTTCAGTAGCATTTCTTTTAAGAATGTGGGTATCTTTGTATTTGAGTCATATATGTTCAGAATTGAGACATTGTGTTGATGTATTTCTCCTGTGATGAACATTAAATGACATTCTTCATCAATTCCAACTTATTTTTGTTTGAAGTCTAACTTGTTAGATATTTGGATAGCTACACCTGGTTGCTCCTTGTGTCCATTTGATTGGAAGATCTTTCTTCAACCCTGAGTTAATATCGGTGTTTGAATCTAAGATGTGTTTCTTGTATGCAACAGAAGGATGGATTCCGTCTTCATACCTTTTTGTCAGTCTGTGTCTTTTTATTGGCAAGAGAAATTAAGGACCATTGATTATTAATTCTTGATTGTTATAGATTTGTTTTTGGTATAGTGAGTATTTTTGCCCTGTTTTATCGTTTGGGTTCTGGTAACTTGGGATTATCCTTTGCCTATGTCTTTGTGAGTGTAGTTAGCTTGCTTGGGTTGGACTTTTCCTTCCAAAACATTCTGTAGGGTTGCATTTATAAATATATATTTGTGAAAATCTGGATTTGTCATGAATAACTTTTTTTCTCCATGATTGAGAGTTTTGATGGTTATAGTAGCCTGGGCTGGCATTTTTGGATTTTTAATATTTGTAGAACATCTATCCAAGACCTTGTGGCCTTCAGAGTTTCCATGGAGAAATCAGGTGTAATTTTGATAGGTATGCATTTATATGTTGCCTGTCTTTTTCCTTTGCTACCTTTAATATTCTTTCTTTATTCTGTATGTCAGGTCTATTGATTATTATATGGTGAGGGGACATTTTTTGGTCTAGTCTATTTGTTGTACTCTTGTATTCTAGTATTCTTGTACTTTAATAGGCATGTCCTTTTTCAGATTAGGAGAGTTTTCTTCAATTATTTTGCTGAATGTGTTTCTGCCTCTTTGAGCTGAGATTCTTTGCCTTGTTCTATGCCTATTATTATTATGTGTTTATCTTCACATCCACTCTCCAATACAGGCCCTTATCATTTATATGATGGCTGTTTAGGAACCAGACATTAAGTATAACTAAGTGTCTAAGTGGAGAATTACCATCCCAGAGTATGCAGAAAGGAGAATTATATCATCCCTATATAGCTCAGTAATGAAACATAGATGGGAGTGTAGCTCACGTTTGCAGCACTTGGCTAGAACACACATGGTTCTCAGTCCTCTTCTTAGGACAAAAAAACTAAAAAAAAACAAAAAAAAAAGAAAGAAAGAAATAAAAAGAAAAAAATGAGAAAATGAGTCAGATAAGTTATATAGAAGAAAATAAAATAATTCCATTAATTACCTCTTCCTTCACTTCCATTTGAGCATTTGACTGATCAAGTAAAAGTAATAAAATCTAATTCCTCATGTTCTGGTTCTTTAGACCTTGAGATGTCCTTGAGGGTAAAAATGAATGCTGACAAAGCTAAAGGCCTAAATCTTCTAGACTCACAATAGTAGAAGGAGAGAACAATTCAAATAACCGTTTTTCCCCGACCTCCATGTATTTACATTGGGAAGGATGCACCTGCTTACACAGAAACTGACAAATAAATAATTAATAATTTATAAAGAGTTCACTCAAGTCTTCAAGAGATTATCTGTCCAGTCATTCACTGTTCTTCACAGTTTTTTATATCAATGAAAGAACTGCAAAGGTGGACTGTTCCTAGGACTCAGGAGACCATCGAAAAAGAAGAGGATATTCTTGTGTTTATGTGAACAATGAGGTCCCATTTGAGGAATGTTCGCTATATAAGAGACAGTATTGTGAGGAAATTTACAAATAGTACCTCCTGTTCTACACAATAATCCAGAAGCACACACCAAGGAAATCACAGGATTAAAGAATTATTGGAGCTGGTTTTGAAAAGTCCTTCATGCTCTAATGTGACTCTCTAGATGCTTGTGGAAACTGATTCAAATAAGATGTTCAAGTGAACACTGAGAAGTGAAAATAATAAAGAAATTAGTAGTGCAATTCTTGGGATGGAATAACAGATTGGAAATGGGAAGTCAAAGCAGAAAATATGAAGGTCAACAAAGTTGTATTTTAGCTTAAATGAGCACTCCCTCGAGGTAATACCAAATACTACCAATAAAAAATCACTTTTTTTTATGCTAAATATGATAATGTCTCTATCTCCAAACTATAGGATTATAAGCAGCTGTTGAAATTCTATTGAGACATGGCCATTGGTAGTGCATGCTTTTAATCTGAGCACTATAGTCTGAGGCAGGCAGATCTCTGTGAGTTTGAGACAAGCCTGGTAAACAACAGCTAGTTTCCAGACAGTCTCCAAAGCAATACAGAGAAACCCTGTCTCAAAAAAGCAAACAAACAATCAAAAAATAATTCTATTAAGGAAACTAAGAAAATGAATCATCAAAGTGCAACCAGATCCTATATGCCATGTTTACCTTTGCTGTTTACCCAATGTATGCATTTGACCAGTGTCACTATTGGCCTACAGCACATGTGTACTGGAATGTCATTATTCTTCTGCAAGTAAGGAATATTAGTTTGAGCAAAAATCCAGCAACAGCCAGCTCTGCCCTGAAACCACATGAGATAAAGTGATAAACTGAACTTGGGCAACTAGACGTGGTGCCTTGTTTTGCAACTTGTTGTGGTTCATTGGGCACAGAAAACACAGGTAGCTCCCAAAACCTCCTCGAAGGCAATTAATACTTAACACTTGATTCCTCTATTCAGTCACCCTCATGGTAACAACTAGGGAAATGAACTGACACATCAGCTCTAACTTCCAATTTAGGGAAAATAAGAGCAAATTAATGAGTTTGCTTTATAAACTTTACATGGTCTGTTTTCTTCCTGTTTGCTTTTCCAACACCCTTTGCTAAGTATTTATATAGTTTCCTTGGGAAAATTCAAAGCAATCTTTATATGGAATCATGTGGAGCAATGAAATGAGACCTGACCTTGGAATTTGAAAAGATGTTTCAGATCAGTGACACGCAGGTCATACATCTGATATACACAAAAGCACAAGCTTATTCAACAAGAGCTACAAAAAAGGATGATAAATGGGGCAGTACTGAGCAGAGTGGAATTAGTGTGGACACACACACACACAAACACACACACACACACACACACAAATACACACACACGCACACTCTCACACATACACACACACACTACTGCTGCTTAATTCCATGTCAAGAAAGGATATTTCATTAGTTGTGAGTGGTAAAAAAGGGCCTGATCACAGTATGTGAGCACAGAATGAGAGCTCCTTACCTCATCTGTTAGCTACTGTGATTTCTTGCCCTTAATTATAATTGCTGCTCTGTGTATGTAATATAAAGGCCATGAGCCCCCACTGGACAGAATGCACATTACATAATAGTATTGCATTAATAATAATAGGGGATGGGGATGGGGTGTTTCAGTAGGCCTATTACCCCTGAGAATAAGATGCTGATCATTGCTTGCTATTTTCTCTTCAAACATGTTACTTAGCCAATAGTAAACAGATTTAAAGCCCACTGGTGTCTTAAAAGCAGCCTGGCTGAGTGGTTAAATCCAATGAAAATTTTTCAAATGAGTTTTTATCCATGGGATTACTACATATAAAAAGGCATTCATCAGATTAGATTGTGAAAATGTCCATCTTTGAAAAATGATCCGAAAATAGTAACAGTAGTGCTGGTAATAAATAGTTGTAACACACATATACCATTATTTGGTTTCAGAAACTCTTGAAATAATTATGAGCAAAGGGCAAGCAAGGTGTTCACAATTCCTTCTAACATGGAGGATAATGTATATTTGAAATACCATAGACCCAAATTACATAGCTAGTAGGTTTTAGAGAAAAAACATTCTCATTTTCCATAAAATTACTGATATAAGGTAGACAACTGTTCTGATACCGCTACCTCTGAAAGCTCTGTGAGAAAATGGAATAAACTGCTTTTGAGGCACTGACTTTTGTTCTTCAGCAAATAAGTACATTTTGACAACTAGGCACTCCTTCTCCCAGAATCAGCTGGTGACAGGAGTGTTTCCTGAGTCTCCTATCCATAGCTGTCATTAGGAACTCAACACTGCAATTAGAAAACAAAGGGAATCTGTCCCTGTGACGTGCAGTTGGGCTAAGGGGCATGAAGAGAAATGACCATGGGATGCAATGCAGATAAACCCAATGCAAGCAACACTGTGTTTCATGCAATTGGTTATACCAAAGGGCATAATCTGCTTTATGCAAAATGGGTTCAGAGTATTGAGTTTGTCATTCCATATGTTCTGAAGCCACAGTAGTTAGAATTCAGTGGATTATAGGCTCATACCATTGTGTGATTATAATTTGAGTGTGACTAAGGACTGTTTGGCAAATCTAAGACATATTCTCAGTTGTCACAGTGTGTGTGTGTGTTTTTGTGTGTGCATGTATGTGTGTGTGTATGTGTGTGTTACAGGGAGCTATGTGGCGAGACCAGGGTCCAGAAGCCTCAGAAAGAACATCTTGCAGGATAAATAATTTACAAACCCAAACTATCAATAATGTTAAGACTTGATACATTGGTCTTCATTTGATAATGGCAGGAGAAACAAGCATTTGGACACAGCAGAAATTTTATATTCTCAGAGGTAAGGAAAGACATTGAAGGGGGTAAGGAAGCAAGAATCCTGTCTGCAGCACCCAATGAAGCCAAAAGAGCTTTTTTTTTTTTTCTGGCCGCTAGAAGGGATCTAAGGTTTGGTAAAACATGGCAGTCCACTACCTGCTTCAGGGAATGCAGCTCTTGGCTTCAGACACTGATCTATGCCTTCACAGGCTCTTTAACAGAAAGGCAGGGTGCACCATTCTGCTTGAGCCCAATATATGTCAGCAAGTAAATGTCACACCAAACTCCATTACTCATTAAAACAAGGTATGTGACCCCATGGGACTGAGAAGCTCCCACAACACTCTAACCCTAGTGCCCAGCTACAGGAGGTGCCACAGAAAACCTCACTATTCGTGTGTGTGCAAGTGCATGTATGTGTACACACATGCATATGCATACATGTATGGTTTCAACAGGGTTCCTCCTATTTCTGTTTCCTTAGTTCTGAATTATAAGGTGTGACACTATACTCTGTTTATTACACTGTTTTTTACATGAATTATACATTATACTAATTGAATTCAGGTTCTAAAGACAAGCAATATATTGATTACCCCTACCTCCTGGTTTCCCTCATCCATTCCTATGTGGAACTGTGTCTCTGTCTATTCTGTATTCACCAATATTTCAGGGGCAACAAAATTCATAAAGGATGAGCACATTAGTTGGGATTTGGCAGTATATAAGTCATTTATACTAATAAATACCTGTGAGTAAAAACTTAGAAAAAAATATAATCTTTGTTCCTATGAAACATTTTCTTTCTCAATTTCTCTCATTTATCTCCCATTGTATACACCAGCTTATACTAGAACTCTCAGCCAGGGAGTGAGATTTGTTCACTCTCTACATATGTCCACACCCTGTCAATGCAGCTGTCATCAATCTCCTGCCAAGGATGTGAGACATCTACAGAGGGGGCTTCCACCAAGGCATTTCAGTACCTTTTCTTAGGGAACCATGTAAAACAAAACAATAAGTGTAGAAAAAATGGGCAAAATCTGTTCTTCCTTGGTTTATCTACTGTAACATCTGCCTTAGGAACCCATCCCTTCATGGGATGGCCCATAACCTGTGGCAGCACCCCAAGGTCTACAGTTGTCATTTGTTGCAAGTTGATCAGTAATAAAACTAGAATTCTGGACATAACTGAGCAAAGACCATCACATTTAGCTTCTTGCTCCTCCCTGTCACATGCTTTATAGCTTGGGGAAACTGCTTTTGAAATCAGTTCTATATCCCATAAAATTTAATTCCAATTTTCTAAACACAAGGGCAATTTTATCTACACCACTCTATTTCTAAGCATGCTTCTCTCACCCTCCTTTCTAATTTGTTACTCACTGTGTACACAGGTATACTTAAGGGGACCCTTTGTGGTCCTTATTCACCACCATAACTTGTAAACCATAGTGCTTTCAAAGATTCTCAGAGTAGAGCAGAGGCTTACTTCTTAAAATGCACACACATTGACTATATACTTTCTGAAAGCCAGAAAAATCTTGACTAGATCTGGGTGAAAGTTTTCAGTTTCTTTTTCTGTCTCCTCAACCAGAAAGATAAAAATATACAGTACCAAAGTGATAAAGGACTGCATGTCTTTATTTTCAAAGAGTGCACTGGAGATTAGAAGTATGCAGGAGTTTATTTTGGATAACAGTCTTTTCCATGGGCCACAGAAACATGTTTATCATTCACACAACAGAAAAAAAATCTGTTTCTTGTCACTTTCTCCTTAATCGTTTGGATTCTTGATAATGGGAAATGCCATCTACTCCCTTCTTGGCACTAGGCATCATGATAGACCCAGACCAAACTCAGTTTCAGGTCATGCTCTTTCTGTGAAGCCACCTCAGTTGCCCAATTACTGGAGTCAGCCTATCAGTGTTTCCAGGTACATTAGTCACTAACCACTCAAAGAACAGCTGTTCCAAATATGAGTTCCCAGGGATCAACATGCGCTCAACAAATCCTTATCATCTGGTTGGTTGATTACTCTGCATGGACAGGAAATACACCCCATATCAGTTGAGAATTCAGAGATGCTTAATGGGAGTTAGCTGCAGGTATTTGGAAGCCATTATGCTTTTCTGGATATTCTCAGGACTGTCTACTCACTTTGAGTTTGGAAATAATCCTACAAAAACACACACCCATACACACACTCACACATGCACACACACACACACACACACACACACACACACACACACACACACACACACACACACACACACAAACGTTATTCAACCTGAACTCCAAAATTATAAACTGAAAAGCTAAAGGATACAAGAAAAGCTAGTGAAAGGAGATGAAAGCTGACAAATACAGACTATTACTGATAATTGTTGCATCCTAAATAAGTAAGGTCCTCACACTGAACCTAAATATGGGATGTACATAGGTGTCTCTCAGAGCGGTATTCTCATTCTTTGAGGATAAGTCTGAAAACAAAGGTACAAATACACATTCACACACAAACTGTAGTAGCTAATGCAGGGCTGACGCTCTTTGAATGCACAATAGGTAGAGAAGAAAATTTTTAGTGACCTTCCAAGTATGCACTTTCACATCTCTCATAAAGTACCTCAAACATAACATAAGCAAACAGCATGCCTGATGATGTATACAGACCCCAAGAATTTCAGGGCATATTTCTATCCAAAGTTTTACTAGCAATCTCAGAATGGTATCAGCCTTGTAGCACCAGACCATACCCTATAGTGTGCATGTTAACAAGCAGTGAAGCACTCCAATGGGAAGAACCACAGCTTCTCTCCTATTTACCTATGCATTCTGTCCTATGTACAGAGCAAGTGTCAGGAGAGGCTCCATAGCTGCCCATGAACCCTGTCTCAAAAAACTAAAAAAAAAAAAGATACTGGTGGTTCATTTTCCTATGTTGGAGTGAGGTCAGGGGTATTAAAAGTATGGTTTGTCTAGAATTTAATGAGGCTTTTGAGTGTAAATTTTGCATGAATATTTAAATATCCATTTTTCCTCTTCATGGTAGATAGGGAGATTGGTAGCTATGGAGCCTGGTTACATTTTGTAAACTCTCTTTGGTTTGAGGTAACTACTGCCACACATCCTGTGCTTCTCTGAGTATATGCTTTATTGAGAAGATTTCTACTTGATAGAAAAGGTAAGGTTTAAATACAGGAGCAAGATTTTGCCATGATTTTCAGGTGCATATCTAATGGCACCAATGTTTTCCCTTGCCATTTTATTTTCTATTTTCTTTTTATTTTTTTTTTTTATTTTACATGTCGATCCCAGTTCCCTTACCCTCCCAGTCTCCCTCCCTTACTCCCTCTTACTCTCTCTTCCCCTTCACATGCACCCTTACCACCCTCCCCTCTCATCTCCCCTCCCCGATTCCACACTTGGCTCCATGCCATCCAGGTGGGGTCATCTAAATCTGTCAATTCATTTGAAGCATGGACTAGGACTTCTGTCCAAACTCTAGGTTAAGGGAGTATCCCTCCATGGGGGATGTGTCCACAAGCTCCTTTTGTGCACCAGGAATACATCCTGATTCTACTGTCTGAGGTCCCTTAGACTTCTCAGTCCTTCTAGCTGAGACCCATATTCAGGGGGTGTGAGTCAATCCCATGCTGGATTCCCAGCTATCAGTCTGGGGGGGGCAGTTAGCTCCTCCTCCTTCAGGTCAGCTGTCTCTATGTGTTTCTGCAACCTGGTCTTGTCCTCTCACTCTGTGTCTGGATTCTAGTTTGACTCAGTGTTTAGTTATGGGTGTTTGCTTCTGTTTCCAATAGTTACTAGTTGAGGGCTCCATGATGGTGGATAAGTTATTTGCTCTTACTATCTGGGAAGGGCACTTATGACAGCCTTTCCATGGTTGCTCAAATTGTTAGTTGGCAGCAGTCTTGTAGGTCTCTTTAGGTTCAGTTTTCCCTTCAAACCAATAATGGCTCCATCTTTTATGGCCATTCTCTCTCTCTCTCTCTCTCTCTCTCTCTCTTTCTCTCTGGCTCTCTCTCTTTCCTCTCTTCTATTACTACCCTGACTCAATCTTCCTGGTCTCATGTGCTTTCCTCTCCTCCAATTCTGTTTCTCCTACATCACTCTCCATTCACTGCCCCTCATCACACTTCCCATGTGTTCTGTGGAACTTGCCCCTTCCCTCTTCTGTGAGGGACTTTATAGGAATCTCTTAGAATAGAATGTGTAACCTAGTTCCTCTGGTGGTGTGAATTATAGGCTGGTGATCATTTGCTCTAGGTCTAAAAATCCAAGTATGAGCGAGTATATACCATTCTCCTATTTTTGTGACTAGGTTATCTCATTCATGACGGTTTCTTTTGTGCCATCCACTTGCTTAGGAATTTAAAGATTCCCTTATTTTTTCTTCTTTTTGCAGAGTAGTATTCCATTGTGAAGATGTGCCACATCTTCCTTATCCATTCTTCACTTGAGAGACATCTAGTGAACAAAACACTCAATAACCCTATTAATAAAATGGGGTACAGAACTGAAGAAAGAATTCTCAATAGAGGAAATCAAAAAGGCTGAAAGACACTTAAGAAAGTGCTCAACATCCTTAACATTAGGGAAACGCAAATCGAAACAACTTTGAGATACCATCTTACTCCTGCCAGAATGGCAAAAATTAGAAACACCAGTGACAGCTTATGCTGGACAGCATGTGGAGAAAGGGAAACACTCCTCCAGTGCTGGTGGGAGTATAAACTTCTATAGCCATTTTGGGTATCAGTATGGCAGTTCCTCAGGAAAATGGGAATCAGTTTACCACAGGACCTGGCAATCCCCTTTTTAGGCATACACTGACATCCATTGCAACAAAGATAATGTGCTCAACTATGTTCATGGCAGCATTATTTGTATTAGCAAGAATTTCCTATTATCTTAGCTAAACATTTTTTTTATTTGTAACAATAATGTGAAATAGCTCATTCCTAATTATCTTCATTTCATCACTCATTGCACTGGGCCTTTGCAGAATGTTGAGTTACTCCCACAAGACATTAATATTTTGGAGCTTTTATGATCAATCCATATCCCACATAGTGTTTACTGTCTGTGATTAGATGTTTGATGTTCTTATTTGCTGATATTTATACTTACGTCTGCATTTAGTTTAAGGAAACTATTCTTGAAGTCATTCTATATACACCCTTGCACAGTACACACTGCCTGCTCCTTGAAAACAAGGCCTTGCTTTCCTTTTACTAACTGTTTACAACTATTTATATTTAAATGTTGTGTGTGTGCCTGACTACGTGTACATATGTGTAATGTGCATGAAATTATTCACACATCTTACACATACCACGTTGTACAAGTAGAATACAGAGGACAATTTCTTGGAGTTGTTTCTCTCCTTTCATTATGGAGGTCCAGAGGATTGAAAGTGGGCCTTCAGTTTGGACAGCCAGTACCCTTACAATCTAGTTAATTTACCTGTATCCTAAGAGATTTTGGTTCTTAAATACCCATGGAGATGAATGTGGACATATTTTATTATCATCTATCCTGGCAAAATATAGGTATTATCACTGGACTCTTGTTAATTTGCTAAAAACTGTGAAGATATATTATTTTTAAAGTTTTTATCATAAATAAGAAAGAAGAGTGCATTAAACTTGTTTATGCATTGTATATAAGTCACATGTAACCTCATTCGTTTGTATCAATTAAACACAAATTTAATGCAAATAAAGTGAGTCACATAAATAGTACATTCAGGTATATAAAAATATACTAGGAGCCTGGCATGATGATTCTGGTTTTAATATAAGGATTTATGTGGAAGAAGCAAACAAATCTCTAAGTTTAAGGCCAGTCAAGGCTACGTAGTGAGTCCCTGTCCTTGTTTTATTTTGTTTTTAATTTTTTTTATTATTTTACATATTGATCCCATTTCCCACTCCCTTCTTCCCTTCTTCTCTCTTTCTCCCTCTCTCTCTCCCCCCTCCCATGCCCACTTGAACAACCTCCCATGCCATTTGAACCCCTAACTCCACAGGTTGGTGATGCCTTCCAGGAGGAATACATCCTGGTTCCAATGTCAGAGATCCTCAAGACTTCCCAGGCCTTCTAACTGAGACACATGTTCAGGGGTTGTAAGTCAGTCAAATGCTGGTTTCCCAGGTATAGGTCTGGGAGTCCATTAGCTCCCCCTTGATCAGGTCAGCTGTCTCTGTGAAATTCTGTAGACTGGTCTTGCCCTCCCTCTCTGTTTCTGGATTCCAATTTGGCTCAGTGTTTATCTGTGGGTGTCTGCTTCTATTTCCATCAGTTACTAGATGAGGGCTCTATGATGGTGAATAATTTAGTCATCAGTCTCATTAACAGAAAAGAGATTTAAAGTAGCCTGTTCATTGTTGCTAAGAATGTTAGTTGGGGTCAGGCATGTAGGTCTCTGGACATTTCTGAAGAGTCAGTTTTGTCTTTGATCCTGTAATTCTTTTATGATCTCTCTCTCCCTCCCTCTCCCTCTCCTTCTCTCTCTCTCTCTGTCTTATTTCATCTATTCCTCCCCCAACTCAATATACTTAGTGCCAAGTGCTTTCCTGTCCTCCTTTTGTCTTTCTCCTAGCTCCCTCTCCACTCACTGACCCCCCCACTTCCAATATTCTCAAGAGATCATGTTCCTTTCTCCTTTTGTGAGGGACCCTGCATGCATCTCTTAGACTCTGCCTTGTATCCTAGATTCTCTAATGGAGTGAATTATAGCCTTTGATCTATGTCTAAAATCCCTATGTGAGTGAGTACATACCATGTTTCACTTTTTGTGACTGGGTTACCTCATTCAGGATGGTTTCTTCAAGTTCCATCCATTTGACTGTGAATTTCAAGATTGCATTTTTTTTGTCTGCAGAGTACTATTTCATTGTGTAAATGAGCCACATCTTATTTATCCATTCTTTAGTTGAGGAACATCTAGGTTGCTTCCAGGTTTTTGCTATAACAACTAATGGTGCTATGAACATAGTTGAGCACATTTCTTTTTTGCATGGATGTGGATCATTTGGTTATATGCCTAAGAGGGGGATTGCCTGGTCCTGTGGTAATCCAATTCCCATTTTCCTGAGGAACTGCCATACTGATATCCAAATTGGCTATAGAAGTTTGCACTCCCACCATCAGTGGGGGAGTGTTCCCCTTTCTCCACATGCTCTCCAGCATAAGCTCTCACTGGTGTTTCTAATTTTAGTCATTCTGGCAGGAGTAAGATGGTATCTCAAAGTTGTTTTGATTTGCATTTCCCTGATATCTAAGAATGTTGAGCACTTTCTTAAGTGTCTTTCAACGTTTTTGATTTCCTTTATTGAGAATTCTCTCCTCAATTATGTACCCCATTTTTAATAGAGTTATTGGAGTTTTGTTGACTACTTCTTTGAGTTCTTTCTATATTTCTGAGGTAAGCCTTCTGTCAGATGTAGGGTTGGCGAATATCCTTTGCCATTCTGTGGGATGTCATTAGGTCTTGTCAAATGTGTCCTTTTTCTTAGAGGAACTTCGTAGTTTGAGGAGGTGCTATTTACTAACTGTCGATCTCAGTCTGTGCTACTGGTGTTATGTTCAGTAAGCATTCCCCTGTACTATTAGATTCAAGGGTACCTCACACTTTGTCATCTAAGAGCTTCACCGTGACTGGATTAATGTTGAGGTCTTTGATCCATTTAGACTTGTGTTTTGTACATGACACACCATTATTCATTTGAGCCAGCACCATTTGTTGAAGTTGCTTTCCACCTTTCATTGTATACTTTTAGTTGGTTTATCAAAAATCAGGTGTTTGTAGGTATGTGAGTTAATATCGGTATTTTTTATTTGATTCCATTGGTTTACCTGTCTATTTTTGTGCCAATATTAGGCTGTTTTCAGGAATATACTTCTGTAGTAGAGCTTAAAGTCCGGGTGGTGATTCCTCCTGAAGTTCCTTTATTATACAGGGTTATTTTTGCTATCTCAGGTCTTTTGTTTTCCATTTAAAATTATTTATTATCTTTTCATGGTCAGTGAAGAATTGTGCTAGAATTTTAATGGGTATTGTATTGAATCTATAGATTGCTTTGGGAAAGATTGCTATTTTTACTATGTTTATCCTACCCATGTAACAGCATCTGAGATCCTTCCATTTTCTGTAATCTTGCTTGGTTTCTATCTATAAAGACATAAATTTCTTGCAACATAGATCTTTCAGTTGTGTGTAAGCTTTACTCCAAGATACTTTATGTTGTTTTTGGCTATTGTAAAGTGTAATTTTTTTCTGATTTCTTTCTCAGTCCCTTTGTCGTCTGTATATATTAGGATACTGATTATTTTGAGTTTATGTTGTGTCCTGCTAGTTTGCTGAATGTGTTTATCAGCTGTAGGAGTTCCCTGGTAGAGTTTTTTGGGTGGCTTATGTAAATACTAATATCATCTGCAAAAAGAGAAAGTTTGTTTTTTTCTAGTCCAAATTTTATCGCCTTGATCTACATTTTTTTTGTCTTATTGCTTTAGCTAGAATTTCAATACAATATAGAAGAGATATGGAGAGAGAATGCAGGCTTGTCTTGTTATTTATTTTAGAGGAATTGCCTTAATCTTCTCTTCATTCAGTTTCATGTTGGCTGTTGGTTATCCCTGATCTCTCTAAGACCTTTATCATGAAAGCGTGTTAAATTTTGTCAAAGGCTTTTTCATTATCTAGGGAGGTGATCATGTGTTTTTTCTTTTTCAGTTTGTTTATATGATCGAAAACATTGATATATTTTCTTATGTTAAACCATCCCTACATCCCAGGGATGAAGCCCACTTGGTCATCCCTGTGATCTTGGATTCTATTTGCCAGTATATAATTGAGTATTTGTGCATCAACGTTCATGAGGGATAATCATCTGTAGTTTTCTTTCTTAGTTGTGTCTTTGTGTGGCTTGGCAATGAAGGTAATTGTGGCCTCGTAAATAGAATTTGGTAATGAACCCTCTGCTCCTATTGTGTGGAACAATTTGTGGAGTATTGTTATTAACTGTTCTTTAATTTTCTGGTAGGTATTTGCACTGAAGCTATCTGGCCCTGGGGTTTTTTTGGTTGGAAGGATTTTGATGGCTGCTTCTATTTCAATTAAGGTTTTATAGGTCTATTTCAATTGTTTGTCTGTTCTTGATTCATTTTTGGTAAGTGATAGTTATCCATAAATTTGTCTATTTCCTGTGAAATTTCAAATTTTATGTAATACAGTTTTTCAAAGTATGACCTGCAAATTTTTGGATTTCCTCAGCGTCTATGTTATGTCCTCCTTTTTTGTTTCTAATTTGTTAATTTACATGTTCTCTGTCTGTTTTTTTTTTTTTTTTTTTTTGTTTTTTTTTTGGTTAGTTTGGATAAAAGATTTTGTATCTTGTTGATTTTGTCAAAAAAAAAAACCCTACTCTTTGTTAAATTGATTTTTTTATTGTTTTCCTGGTTTCTACTAAATTGATTTCAGCCCTCAAATTGATTATTTCCTGGCATATATTCTTCATGGTTGAGTGGGGGGAGTTTCAAGTTGTGCTTTAGTTCTCTAATATGACTATCCTTAATTTTCTTCATATGAGCACTTAGTGCAATGAATTTTCCATGAACACTGCCTTCACAGTGTCTCATAAGTTCGGGTATGTAGTGTCTTCATTCTTGTTGAATTCTAGGAAGTCTTTAATTTCTTCCTTTATTTCTTTTTTGATCCAGGAATTGGACAATTGCTCACTGTTAAGTTTCCATGAGTTTGTAGGTTTTCTGCAATGCGTTGTTCAATTTCAACTTTAAAGCTTGGTGATCTCAAAGGTACAGGGGACTATTGACAATTCTATTTTTTTTGTATCTGTTGTATATTGTTATGCTACCTAGTATGCAGTCAATTTTTTTTATTTTTGTTCTTATTTTGTTATTTTTATTTTTTTACATATTGATTCCTGGTCCCTCTCTCTCCACCCGGCTTCTTTTCCTCACTCCCACCCTCATATGCATTCCCAAAACCCTACCCCATCATCCCTTTCCCCATTCCACTTGTAGGGTGATGCCATCCAGGAGGGGTCATCTAAATATGTCAAGTCATTTGTAGTAGGGACTAGGCCCTCCCTCCTGTCTGTACATTAATGCAATATCCCTCCATGGGGGATGTGCCTGCCAAGTTTCTTGTGCAACAGGAATATATCCTGGTTCTACTAGATGAGGACAATTAGACTGCTCAGGCTTTCTAGCAGAGACACATATTCAGGGCATCTGAGTCATCCCATGCTGGATTACCATCATGGGATTAGAAGTCTGGGGGCCCATTAGCTCCTCCTGGTTCATGTAAGCTGTCTCTATGTTTTTCTGCAGCCTGGTCTTGTCCACCCTCTCTGCATCTGGATTCTAATTCTGTTCAGTGTTTAGTTGTGGGTGTTTGCTTCCGTTTCTATCAGCTACTAGATGAGGGTACCATGATGGTTGATGAGTTAGTCATTGATCTCATTATCATGGTAGCCTTTCCACTACTGCTCAAATTGTTAGTTGGGGTGAGACTTGTAAGTTTCTGAACCTATATTGGCTCTCTCTCTTTTATGGTCTCTCTCTTTTCTCTCTTCTATTTCTCCCTTGACTCAATAATCCTAGTCCCTCATGCTTTTTTCTCCTCCCTTTCTTTTTCTCCTAGTATCCTCTCCTCTCACTGCCTTCCCCACTCCACATGTGCTCTGGAGAAATTGCTCCTCCCCATTTCTGTGAGGAACCTTATAGGAATCTCTTAGAATATACTTTGTATCCTAGTTCCTTTGGCGGTGTTAATTATAGGCTTGTTATCATTTACTCTAGGTCTAAAATCCATATGTGAGTGAGTACATCCCTTGGTCCTCTTTTTGTTACTGGGTTACCTCATTCAGGAAGGTTTCTTCAAGTTCCATCCACTTGACAAGAAATTGCAAAATTCCATTGTTTTTTCTGCACTGTAGTATTCCACTGTGCAGATGTGCCACATCTTTATCCATTCTTTAGTTGTTGAGCATTTAGATTGCTTCCAATTTTTTGTTAGAACATATAATACCGCAATGAACATAGTTGAACAGATGTCTTTGTTTCATAGGTATAAATCATTTACCTATATGCGTCAGAGGGGAATTGCCAGGTCCTGTGGTCACCTTATTCCCATTTTCCAGAGAAACCGCCATACTGATATCCAAAATGGCTGTACAAGTTTGCACTGTACACCAGAACTGTAGAAGTGTTCCCCTTTCTCCACAGCCCCTCAAGCATAAGCTGTCATTGGTGTTTCTAATTTTAGCCATTCTGGCAGGAGTAAGATGGTATCTCAAAGTTGTTTTGGTTTGCATTTCCCTGATAGCTAAGGATGTTGAATACTTCCTTAAGTGTCTTTCAGCTTTTTTAATTTCCTCTATTGAGAATTCTCTCTTCATTTATATACCCCATTTTAAATAGGGATATTTGGTGTTTTGTTGACTAATTTCTTGAGTTCTTTGTATATTTCAGATATCAGCCCTCTCTCTGATGTAGGATTGGTGAAAATCTTTTCTCAGTCTGTGGGCTGCTCATTGGTCTTTTCAACTGTGACCTTTGCTTTAGAAGCTAATTAGTTTGAGGAGATACCATTCAATAATTGTCAATCTCAGTGTATGTGTACTAGACTTATGTTCAGGAAGCATTCTCCCATACCAAGCTGTTCAAATGTACATCTCACTTTCTCTTCTAAGAGGTTCAGTGTGGCAGGATTGACGTTGAGGTATTTGACCCATTCAGACTTGAGTTTTGTGTGTGGTGATAGACCTAGATCTATCTGCACTCTTCTACACACCATCATCCAGTTGTGCAAGCACCGTTTGTTGAAGATACTTTCCTTCTCCCATTTTATACTTTTAGCAGTTTTGTCAAAAATGAGCTGTTCATAAGTGTGTGGGTTTGTATCAGGATTTTGGATTGGATTCCGTTGATCTACTTGTCAATTTTTATGCCAGTACCAGGCTGTTTTCAGGACTATAGCTCTGTAGTAGAGCTTAAAGTCTGGGTGGTGATTCCTCCTGAAGTTCCTTCATTGTACAGGGTAATTTTGGCTATCCCAGGTCTTTTTTTTTCATATAAAATTGATTATTATCCTTTCATGGTCAGTGAAGAATTGTGCTGGAATTTTAATGGGGATTGTATTGAATCTATAGATTGCTTTTGGCAAGATTTCTATTTTTACTATGTTTATCCTATCTATGCAAGAGCATGGGAGATCTTTCCATTTTCTGGTATCTTCTTTAAATTCTTTCTTTAAAGACACAAAGTTCTTATTATATAGGTCTTTCACTTTTTGGTAAGCATTATCACAAGATACTTACTATTCTTTCTGGCTATTGTAAAGGGTGATGTTTTTCTGATTTCTTTCTCAGCCCCTTTATCATCTGAATAAAGTAGGGATACTGAATTTTCTGAGTTTATCTTGTATCCTGCTAGTTTGGTGAATGTGTTTGTCAGCTATAGGAGTTCCCTGGTGGAGTTTTTTGGTTGGCTTATGCAAACTATCATATCATCTGCAACTATAGACAGTTTGCCTCTTCCTTTCTAATTTGTGTCCCTTTGATCTCCTTTTGTTGTCTTATTGCTCTACCTAGAACCTCTAGTACAATATTGAAGAAATATGGAGAGAGAGGGCAGCCTTGTCTTGTTCCTGATTTTAGAAGACTCACATTAATCTTTTCTCCATTCAGTTTGATGTTGGTTGTTGGTTTATTGTATGTCGCTTTTATTATGTTTAGATATGTTACTGTTGTCCTTGATCTCTCCAGGATATTTATCATGAAATGGTGTTGAATTTTCCTGGAGGCTTTTTTAGCATCTAGGGAGAGGATGATTTAGTTTTTATTTTTCAGTTTGTTTATATGATGCATCACATTGATAGATTTTCATATGTTAATCCATTCCTGCACTTCAGGCATGAAGCCTTCTTGGTCATGCTGGATGATTTTTCTGATGTATTTTTGGATTCAGTTTGGCAGTATATAATTGATTTTTGCATCAATGTTCATGATAGATATGCGTCTCTAATTTTCTTTCTTAGTTGTGTTTTTGTGTGTTTTGGGTAGCACGGTCATTGCAGCCCCATAAAAAGAGTTTGGTAATGAACTTTCTGCTTCTATTGTGTGGAACAATTTGAGGAGTATTGGTGGTATTAACTCTTCATTGAATTTTTGGTAGACTTCTGCACTGGACCCATCTGACCCTTTTTTTTTTTTTTTTTTTTTTTTTTTGTGTGGAAGGCTTTTGATGACTGCTTCTATTTTGTTAGGTGTTGTAGGTCTCTTTAGGTTTTTTTCTCTGTTATTCATTTAATTTTGGTAAGTGATAGTTATCTAGAAATTTCTCCATTTCCTTTGAATTTTCAAATTTTGGGGGGTAAAGGTTTTCAAAATATGACTGAAAATTGTCTGGACTTTTTCTGTGTCCATTGGTATGCCCCACCCCCCCTGTTTCCTTTCTGATTTTGTTAATTGGCATGTTCTCTTTCTGCATTTTCATTAGTTTGGATAAATGTTTGTCTATCTTGTTGATTTTCTCAAAAAACCAACTCATTGTTGTATTGATTTTTTTTATTGATTTCCTGGTTTCTACTTTATTTATTTCAGCCCTCAAATTGATTATTTTATGGCATCTCCTCATTTGGGGTAATTTTGCTTCTATTTTTTTTTCTACAGCTTTTAGATGTGTGGTTAATTTTCTAATGTTACTATTCTCTGTTTTCTTCATATGTGCACTTAGTGCAATGAAATTCTTTCATAGCACTGCGTTAAAGGTGTCCCATAAGTAAGGGTATGTTGTGTCCTCATTCTCATTGAATTTTAGTAAGTGTTTAATTTCTTTCTTTTTTTGTTCTTTTACCCAGGTATGGTGCAATTGCACATTGTTCAGTTTCCATGAGTTTGTAGGGTTTCTGTGATTTGCGTTGTTGTTGAATTCCAACTTTACTGTAGTATGGTGGTCTGATAAAATACTGGGCAGTATTCCCTTTGTGTGTGTGTGTGTGTGTGTGTGTGTGTGTGTGTGTGTGTGTGTGTGTGGTATCTGTTGAGGTTTGTTATGTCCCCTAGTATGTGTTCGATTTTAAAGAAATTTCCATATGGAGCAGAGAAGAAAGTATAATCTTTAGTGTTTGGATGGAATGTTCTATAGATTTCTGTTAAGCCCAATTGAGACATATCTTCTATAAGTAGTTTTGTTTCCTTGTTAAGCTTCTGTCTTGTGGTGCTGCCTAGTGCTTATAGTGGGGTTTTGAAGTCTTCCACTATTAGTGTGTGATGTTTCTTGTGAGCTTTGAATTTTGTAGCATTTTCTTTTACGAATGTGGCAGACTTTGAATTTACGGCATTGGTGTTTAGAATTTAGACTTTCTGGTGATGGAATTCTCCTCTAATGAATATGAAATGACCTCTTTCATCTCTATTGACTGATTTTGGTTTGAGGTCTAACTTGTTAGATATTATGATAGCTACACCTGCTTGGGTCCATTTGATTGGAGGATCATTTCTCAATCCTTTATCCTGAAGGTAATGTTCATCTGTGAAGCTTAGAAAAGTTTCTTTTATGCAACAGAAGGATGGATTCTGTCTTCATATCCATTCTGTTAACATGTGTCTTTTTATAGGCGAGTTAAGACCATTAATGTTGAGGGAAAGCAAGGACCATTGATTGTTAATTCTTGTTTGATTTAGATTTGTTTTTGGCAGTGGAATTTTGAATTTATTTGCCCGGCTTTTCCAATGGTTCTTTTGAAGTGGGATTATATATTGCCTATGTTTTAAGTGTGTTGGTTTGAAATTTTCCTTCCAGAACTTTATGTAAGGTTGGATATCTAGATTCATATTTTGAAACCTGGCTTTTATATTGAACAAATTGTTTTGTCCATCTATGATGATTAAGGGTTTTTCTGGGTATAGTAGTCTGTGTTGCCATCCGTTATTCTTGAACCAGTAAGTACAGGTATATGGCAAAATGCCCAGGTTGATTTTCCTGTTTGAAATGTAACTACAGAAAATTTAAAATTCTAGAAATCATGCCCTACTTAATTCCTATCAAACTGTTTGGCCAGTGTTAGACTATGTGATTTACAACTGATGAGCAGAGTTCCTGAAAGAAGGTTCTTTGAGAGCACCGAATTTCCTCACCAGGAAACGGTGAACTCTGCATATCTACCCCAGGGTACATTGTGGAACATTGATATACCATATCTGTTAAGCATATCATGTTACCTACAATTCTTCATGGAAATTACCACTTCAAAGGAGAAATGTTGTTTAATTCCTGCTACTGTAATGTGCACTGAATGGTAAGCACTGATATCCTTTGATTCATATACATATGTGGTTTTGACCATATTATCCCAGAAGCTCCATGTCAGACTAATAAGTCCTAGTCATCATTCAAACTAGCAACAACTTTATCCATAGTTCCAGGACTGAAACATCCACTCTCAAATGCAATCCAGCCCTTTTCCCAACAAACCTTGTAGGTAAAAATGTTCCTGCTTTTCATTCTGCCTTTGTCTTTTATTTATAACATTGTTTAATCTTCAAAATCAATTATACTAACTTTACAGAAATCCTGAAGTAGGTTCTTACTCAAGTAGGCAAGTGGTGTATGTGGCCCAGGAGATCTGCTCTGTTTTAAGGTCTACATTTTTAACTCTGATCTTTTCCATGTCTGCTTAGAGGTAGGCTCAAAATCACTTTGTTCAATGCTCTAACATGATGAAGGAAGTACCTCTCCTATGTAGAATATGGAGTCTTTGAGAGGACATAGGTAAATCACAAACATTTCATTCTTCAAGTGCATTAGTTATGATCAGGATGATCCCAAATAGTCTGAATGTGAACAGGACCAAGGTTAGTTTCAGATAGAGGAATATTATTTAATAAGTTTGTTAAGCCTCTGTGCTCATACTTGTGATCAACACAGATTTGAAAGCACACATAAGGCTCAGGAAATATTGTGGCATATGTGTCATGAAGATCTGACTGTTTGAGTCAGAGACATTAGACACAGAGAATGGAAGGCAAAAATCATTTATAAAAACACAGGTCAAAGACACATTTAAGTTGTATGACATCTCTGTACACTAGCCTTTGGATTTTACTTCAAGGCATAAATTGTAAAGGGAGAAGAGACTTGATAAGAATGCCAAATCTTTGAAAATGCAGTATGTTTGCTCAACTTGTATGGTGACACTTAGGGCCATATTTCATTTGCAAACTAGTCACTATGTCTATAGATGCGAGTGCATGTGTATGAAGGCCATACTTTTTAAAAACAGGTTATCTTACTGAGGACTGTGTGCATCCATTAGGCAAGACCTGCTGGCCAGGGAGACCCAGGGATTTCTGACTTCATTTCATCAACACTGAACGTGTGTCACCATTCTTGAATATTCTTTTTTCATATGGGTGCTGTGGGTTGAACTCAGATCCTCATGCATGTATGACAAGATCTTAACAAATTGAGCTCTCTCATAAGTCCCAAACTGCTGTTGTTAGCAGATTTTTTCCCAGTCAGAGGAATCTCTTTTTGGGGTGTTGTCTCCCTAAAAGTAGATGTCCTAAGAACAAGGGTTTATTTTTGGAGCAAAGTACCCTTGCAAATAAGAGAAGGCCTGTCCACATGCCACCTAGACTGCCCCCTCGGTAGCTAACTTTGTCCTGCTCCTAACAGGGACGATGGAGAAAGACTTCATTGGGGGCCCTCTGGCTTGGCGATCTTAGCCAATGGAAAGAGAAAATGTCAGGAAGTTTCCTATCATGCTGGGGCGCTATTATGAGCACTTGGCAAAGGCAGACCCATCCCTACAGGGACCCAGGGCATGGCCCTGCCCCCTTGCTGCCGGCCACGCCCTCCAGCCTACTGGCATCCTGCTTTAGATGGGTCCAGAGTTGAGGTTTCCTCAGAGGCAGAGCACTTCTGCTTCCTGGCCTTGTCAGTTGGAGTCAGGGTCCTGAAGCTGTTAAGTGGACCACATGTGCAGTATGGGAGACCAGCGACTGGCAGCGTGCAGGCTTACCTGCCTCAGCTTTTCCTGGTCTCTGCCAACTCTTCATGCATTGGCTTCCACAGAGGTGCTTGATGGTTTCGCCCCCTTCTTCCTTGTCATTGATGCTTTTCTCATCAGTGCCCAGAACCCAAACCGGGGTAGCCTGGGTGGTGCGGTGTCAGAGGTAGAGGCAGCTAGGCTGGCTTCCAGGGCTGCTGCAGTTCTGCTGTGAGGACTGTGCAGATTGGCAGGATGACTCTGTGTGGGCAGGCAGCCTGAGCCTTGTCGCCACCCAGGAATTCACCATGCACATCTTCTCCTTTCTGCTGCTGCCTAATGGGCTGTGGGCCTCAGCCCTGCTAAGAGTGCATTTTCTACCCTACTGTGGACCCAGCTCCGCATCTGCCTCTGTGTTTTGCCCATGAGCAAGTAGGGTTGGTTCCTGCGGGAGCTGCATGTGGAGTTCACCTTGGAGAATGACCTGAGCAGAGGCAGCATCTTGGGCGATGGCAGTGGTGGAGGAGGCACTGACAATGCCACTGGAGGTGAGGAAGATGAAGTGATATATCTCTTTTCTCGCCGGCAGGAATTGCTGTGCATCTACTTGGAGCTTATCTTATGCTTGCTGCTCATCATCCGGAACAGATAAGCTTGCCTGGAGACCACGAGGGTGTCTCACTTCCCCTGCCTGGAGAAAATTCCATGGGATAAACAAGTAGGTCTCAAAGTGGTTTCTGTAGATGCAGCTGTAGGTTCTGACATGGCTATTTCCTGAGACAAGTGATGATTGGGGGACTTGACCTGACATTTATCAGACACAATTCCAGACTCTTCCCAGGCAGGGTTCATTCATCCATTCTTGGCAGTGAGGTAGAGCAATGCCATAGCTAGGGAGCAGCTGATTTATTCTGAAATCAACTAGACCTGCAAAGGTGCTGTAGGTGAAGAACAACTGTGAGTACAGTAAGAACCATTTCGCACAGTTATTTTGGGTGGATATATAACATGTATACACAATAGTAGTATACCATATTTTGTCTCCAATTCTCTTTTTCTCTGTTACCCTTACCACATAATCTTCTGTGCTAACATACTTGTGAGGCCACATGATTCTGCCCTTCTGGTTCTGCTAATCACTTCTCTGCTCACAACTGTCAGTCATCTGTGATTGTCAGGTTTTCCTTACAGAATAGTGTGTGTGTGTGTGTGTGTGTGTGTGTGTGTGCGTGTGTGTCTGTCTGTCTGTCTCACTCACTATATGGGTGACTGTTTTGTTTGTACTCTAGGGTATTCCTTTTTTACTGATTAATTTTGGACTGGGGTGTAGCCTTGGTAAGTGTTCATTTCTGGCACACTGGAAGCCCTGATTTAGTCCCCAACAACACTTAAATTGGCAATGGTAGCACACCTGTTCTTTAATACTTGGAAGAGGCAGAAGTATCCAAGTTTAAGGTCACCTTGGCTGTTTATTTAGTCAAACCCTCCAAGGGGAAGACAGCTGGGGAGGTTCTAGATGGTGTGTGTTGATGCCTGGAAAGAGTCAAGCCCATCATTCCTAGGGTTGTTTTTGAAAGAGCAGCTTTCTTCATGGGCTCAAACTGCATTATTTTAACTCAATATAAAAGACAGGAAGGGTTTAAATTCCAACCCTGAAGCCCTGACAGTTGTTTTGACCATTTCTTCCCCACAGGACAACCTGCAGACCTGTGTTTTTCCTTTGCAGGGAAATGTTTCTACAGACCCAGTGCAAACAGATAAATCATGAACTTGAAGTGAGGGTAAAGCACCCAACCCAGATCATTGATACTCTCTTTTAGTTCGATATTTTTTTTTTTTTTTTTTTTTTTTTTTTTTTAGTCTTTGGTAGGGATGGTGTCCTTCACCTAGATCCTAATTGAATACATAGAGATTTATTCTTCCTTATGAACGCCTGGACTTAAGTCAGCTTTTATCTAGTCAACTTTTCTAAATTAATTATCCCATTTCTCTTTAACTATGTTTACCCTCTGGGCCTTTTTCCTTTTTTTATTCTATTGCCTTTCTTTCCTTCTTACTCCTTGGCTGTCCACTGGTATCCTCCTCCTATTCCTTTGTCATACCTTGATCTTCTTTTGGTTTCTTCTCCTATTTGTTCTTTCCGCATGCCAGCTCTGCCTATCCTTTCTCCTGTCTAGCTATTGTCCTGTTCAGCTCTCTATTAAACCAATCAGGTGTTTTAGACAGGCAAAGTAACACAGTTTTACAGAGTTAAACAAATGCAACATAAAAGAGTGAAACACATATTAAATATTCCACACTGTTCTTTTCTAGACACTCTATCCTTATCCTCTAACTCTCCTGGCATTAAGGTCTGTGTCATCTCCTCATAACTCCTGTTTGAAAACTGTTTCACCACACTTAGTCCCTCAGTAACCACAATTATAAGTTGCCAGTAAACATTGTTGGAAGCTTTTTGCTTCATATTTTATGGTAGCCACGTTCATATGAATAGAGTTGGCCACAGCCACCTGTGCATGTTTGTATCAGCCCTGTGGTGGATGCATGCTTATTGGCTTATCTTCTTTGTCTTGAAGTTTGTGGCAGCAGTGTCTGAAGATATGACAGTAAGCTTTGATCCTAGTGAGCCATCAATATTCAATGAGATGTGTGGTTGCCATTGGACTTCTTACCATTTTCTCATTTCTTGGGAGAGTCTACTGATCAGTAAGTAAACACTCATAGTTAGTGTATAGTCATTCTAGGTTTTTTGTTTTTGTTTTTTAAATGTATTTTCTTTTATTTGTATGTGGTTTTGCTTGTATGTATGTGTGTGTGTGTCACGTGTTCCTGGTACACAGATGTGACTACTGGGCCATTGTGGAATGCCCTGGAAGGGGAGTTACTGATGATTGTGAGCTATAATGTGGATGAAGGAATTTGAATCATGGTCCTCTGCAAGAATAACAGGTGCTCTTAACCACAGAGACACTTCTTTCAACCCATCACTCAGTGTTTATACTGAACAACTCATTGGAGAGAATTGTTGTTTCAGGGAAAGGAGTTAGGTTATAGTGTTCTGGGTTACTCATGGTAATATGTAGTTACTAGAAACTGAAGATGGATAGAAATATTGTGTGTAAGGAATTTTTAAAGGATTTCCTTATAGAGATACTATATTTTAGTACTAAAGCCCCACCCTTTTTATTTTCCCTTTTTCTTCTTTCTTTTATTTGTGGGGGATGTCTGTGTTTTTAACAGTATTAAAAAGCCAACAGGCATATCTACCTCTCAACTTAAAGACTATAACACTATAACACTACTTGCACTCTTCTCCTACATACAAAATTGCTTAATTGCTTATTACTATGCTGTTTTTTTTTTTTTTGAGAGAATCATAACATGTCCTTTCTTTCTGAGACTTCAGTTTTGGTTTTTGTTTTAGATGTTTTCCCTTGTACTTCTTACTGATATTTGTTCATGGTTTTCTAATTCCTTCCAGAATATTTTCTACTGGTGTTGCCCTACCTTATCTTTAATTTATACACATCCCACTGTATCTTGTCTTTTTCATTTTTTCTTCCAATTTTCTGTCTCTGTTTTCTAGGTGGCGTGAGTGTTCTTGTTTGCTTCAGTTGATTGCTTTACCCTATCCTCACTGCTCTCAAGGGTGGATTTACCCCTCCTTCATTGAGAGCTGAAGCTTAAAGAAGAAAAGGGCTCATGGGATTTTTTTTTAGTGTCAGTTGAGAACTAGAGCCCAGTGATATTTTGTTATGAACATTTTGTTCACCAGGCTGGTTCCAGAGTTAAATCTGCCCTAGATTACACACAGAGGCCATATTAGATATAAAGCTCTTGACCTGTTAGTAGTGTTTCTTATTGGATAGTTCTGTTTTAAATATTAACCCATTTCTATTAATCTAAGTGTTTCAACGTGGACTTATCATACTGGAAAGAGGGTCCTGACATTTTCTCTCAAGTCTTTATATCTTGAATACCCAACTACATCTCCCAGAATCCTCCTTTCTGATCTGCACCTATCTTGCTTTCCTATTTCCTATTGGTTAGTGAATTGGTTATTCACTAACCAATAAGAGATACATATTTACAGAATGACATCTCCCATCAATATTCCATAGACTTTCAATTTGTTTATTAACCATAGGAGAATTAATAATGGGGGCTCCTTAAAATACTTTGATTTAGGGCCAAATATATGTTGTCTCTAGACTGAGACTGTTTCAGAGATTTAAATATGATAACACACAGTGTAAATCTTGAATAGGTGATCTTAATATGTAGCATTATTTTCATTGGGAATAGAATGCTTTTGGGTAATTCATTTACAGTACAGCCATAAGAAATTTGGTATATTAAAGCTGGAAGTAAAAGTCATATAGATTTACTTGAAGGTATATTTCTGTTAATGTAATTTTGTTAAAAATTTCTTTCCAATTCAAAGCCGACTTTATTGGAACAGGTAGTATTTTCTTTTTTTTTTTTTTTTTTTTTTGATTTTATAACTTGTGGTTGTATATACTTTAATAACTTATAACACTTGTGTCATAATAATAATAATCTTTCTTTTGATTTCTCAGTAAGAGAGAAAAGACTGGCTCTTGAAATTACAAGGCAAATCAAAGAGAAATGTGATCTAATTGAGAAAGTGAGCCTTGCTTAAGAACAGGTAAAATGTGTTTGAAAATACCATCCACCACTATGTGCAACTTATGGGTTATTTTGTGCTGTAAGAGCTTTGTTTCAGAGAAGTGTTCTATTGCTCCTCACCTTCATCACTTAACCATTTTCTTTGTAGCTCCCCTGGTGATATGTAGTGCTTTTCTTCTCTGAGTATCAAGTTGGAGCACATTGATTTGATTGTTGTTCATTTATATATTCTGAAATGGCTTTTAAGTCTGTTTCACCCCAAAAGATGACTTTGTTTTTATTGTGCGTGTATATTTATGTCTCTGAGTGTGCATGTACCAAGAAGGTGTGGTGATCATAAGATTTGGAGGAGTCGTTTTTGTCCTTTTACAAAGTGAGTCTCTGGCATTGAACTCAGGTTTTCAGTCTTGTCAGAAAGTTCTTTAATTACTGAGACAACTCACTGGCTCATTTCCATTATAATCTTTTTGTCTTTATCCCATTAGACGAGGGCTTTTGCTTTTTAATATTTTATATCTTATATGTAAAATTTTGTTAGAAATATGGATTGCAAATATCTTCTACTCTGTGGCTTACATTTCTGTTTTGTTTGGTATCTCAGAAGATAAAGGTTTTGAATTTTAATTTTAATGTATTGTGAAGTATCATGAAATATTTTTGCTTATCAGGATATAAAGGTACATTTACTTGTTATCATGTATAGACTTTTTACTGTTTTCATTTGGGCAGTGTATTAGATTGCTACTGCTGCTGTGCCAAAATAGTCCATTAGCAGCAGGAGTGAATTTCTTTACAGTTCTGGGCATTCCCAGAACTCTCCGTGGAGAATTAGGCAGGCTTAGCTTCTTCTGTGGCCTGTCTCTTGACTTGTTAGTGCTGACTGCTTGTTGTGTCTCACTCAGTCCCAATGCTTTTATTGTAGGGTATCAGTAATATTAGGTAAGGGGCATCTTAACTACCACATTTATGCTCGTTATTTCGAAGGGCTTTGTCTCCAAATAGCACAAATTCTGAGATTTAAGAGACAGGATTTCTCTGTTTAGCCCTGTGTGTCCTGGAACTCACACTGTACACCAGGCTGGTCTCAACCTCACATATTTTATCTTCTTTACTTATTTCATTTGTCACAGGATATAAATATCTTATATCCAGTCACCACATATTTCTCTCTTGAAAGACTGGAGAAGCCATTAATCTTTTCAGTGAATAATAGATGACTCACTTCTTTTGATATGATTTAGTCACTCTTGCTGATAGAGTTTTCATTCCCAGCAGACTTGGGACAACATTGTTTGATACAAGGGTAAAGTTGTGCAAAATGTTGCTCATGCTTGTGGTTGTGGCTTTTTTGTGGAACTGGCTTTGATCAGCATGGTGTTTAGATTGCAAAATTAAGCTCAAAAAATCCAAGGGAAGTTTACATATGTGGAAATATATTGTTTGTCTTTTTGGTTTCTATTTAGTTACAATTTGAGATAAAATTTGTATTTTCACTCACATGTTGCCTTTTTAACTTGACAAGTTGTTAATAGAAGCACAGAGTTTGGAGGTTAAAATAAGTATGATTGAAAAGCTAAGGAGAAGATTGTTATTGAAAATAAGTTTTCTCAAAATTAATTATTTTAGAGAAATATGAAAAGGTATATCTGGATCTTAAACCATACAGAAAAATTCAGAGCAAACAAAAACAGTTACAGTTCTTGTTATTTACTTTTTTTAGGGATGCAAAATAAGCTTATCAGAATCTATAGATTGATAGAAAGAAATCCTTCACCTAAGAATGCATTGAAAAGACCATTCCTTTTTTTTTTTTTTTTTTTTTTTTTGACATAGTTTGCTCCATGAAAGAGACATAGAACACTCACAAATTTGAGCATAGTAGGACACAAGTAAGTTGTGACCATATTTTTTTTTGGTTACCATGGTAGTATGCATTAAATAAAACTAGACCTGAGGTTTACATTGTAAATAGTGGCAGGGTGTTAAATATTTAATCCCTTTCTATGGACCATTCCCTTTCTACACACTCCACCATGGCTAGTTTTCAGGCAGTAACATGATCTCTCTGAATTGAGAATTTAGGAGAGATGGACAGTTAACAATTCTCCTGTTTCAGAGGACAAAATGATTCGTGTTAGCTGATAGATTATGATGTGATGAAGTGCCTCGATACTGTTTCAGATGGAAGGTTTGTAAACATTAAGTTGTGAGCCTGTTTAGTAAGTAGAATCAGCCTGTTCTTACCGAAGATAAAATAGAAAACAAACCATGCCCCTTTGATTTATGTTTCAGTACAATGTGGAAGTTCTGTCATCCTCTGTATTCAGTAGGAAGTCTGTGTCTTATGATTTAGTATGCCCTTATAGAATCCAGAAGAAGTTTAGACTCCATATACATTCTTTACTTTTTCTCTATTTGGACATAACAGTTTTATTGGAATGCAAATGTATTAATTCCTTCACGGGTAGTCTTTGTCATGGTTGCTGATGGGAGACTGAAATATACTTTTTATAGAAGTTGCTGGCAACTGCCAGACCTGCTGTCATTTTAATATTAGAGAAATTAACAAATGTATAAAGTGTTTATGAATTTGTTTTACTTATACTCAACTGACTTTGACCCAAACTAAAAACTCTTATGTCTGGCTTATAAAAGTTAGCTTTCTATTTTAGGCAACCTATAAAATAGAGAAAGAGATAAATCCAAACTCGAGGATAAAATATTCCTTATAGAGAAAAAACTAGAAGAAGGGAGAGCTCAACATTATGAATGAGATGAATTCGTGAGTATTGTGTATTCCCTGAGAATAATGGATCTTACATATTAATATAATATTGATTAAAATATTACATGTAAGCCAGCCGTAGTGGTGCAAACCTATATTGACAGCACTTGGGTGGAGGATACAAGAGTCCCAAGCTGTTCTTTTCTGCACAGGGAGGGGACACACTATCTTCAAAAATATAAATAAATGAAAATAAATACAGCTAAAAAACAACCAGACAAACAATAAACGTAATCATAGAAAAATTACAAAAAACAAGAAAGTAATGTATGTAAAATTAGAATGTAGGCCAGGCATTGCTTGCAAATACTTTCAATCCCAGCACTCAGAATGCAGAGGCAGACAGATCTCTGTGAGTTTGAGGCCAGCATTGTCTATGGAGCTAATTATAGAACAGGTCCTAAAACAATACATAAACACCCTGTCTTGAACCCTCACCCACAAAAAATAAAAATGTAAAGTAGAAGACCATGAGAACAAAATTTCTACATCTGACATTATTACCTATGTTTGCTTGTATGTTGCTTTGCTTATTGTTTTCGAGACAAACAGCCCTTGAAAATCACTGTGTAGACCATGCTGGCCTGGAACTCATAGAGGTCCACCCTCCTCTGCCTGGTGTTTGCTGGGATTTAAGGCATGTTCCCCCACTTCTAAAATTTTTACTTTTTAGATGTTATGAATATAAGTTGTGTTTGCATATTCCTGTTTGCTTATTATTTCCATTTGTTGAGACAGTCTTAGAATATAGCCCTGACTCTATAACTGTATAACTGTATAATTGAGTCTCAAACTCCTGACCTTCCTGCCTGTGATTCCTAATTGCTGGGATTACAAGTGTGTTCCCCAATGCTTTTACATGGAAAATTTCCATATTTACTGTACAAGTAGCCATATATACCATGACTTCAATTATCAAAGTGAAAGATATATATTTATATATACACATATATAATACACATATATATATTATATACATACATATATATATATATATATATATATATATATATATATATATATACTTAGATTATTTATACATGTTTTACTCTAAATTCTTGTATAAGAATAATCTTGATGTGTGTAAGATTATTTAAAATATGAATTAGTAGGTTCATGTTGAACCTGAAAAGTGCTATGATATATTGAATTTGTGTAGAAATACTATTATTACATAATTTGTAAAATCCTTGTAAACATAAGGAAAGAAATCTGACAAGGCCTCTTTGCTGGCCTCTCACTTTTATTAATAATACATTAACAATGTACTAACTAATGCATGTTTTCTTGGAGCAAAAGGGCCTCATTAAATACTTACTAACTGATACTGTCATTTCAGATAAGTGATATTTCAAAAGCAAAACAATCTCTAGAAAATGAATCAAAAGTCAATCAAATCACAACTAGCTGAAGTAAGTTAAGTTGAATTATTTAAATCGGTCTGTAACTTTTGAAGAATATTTAGGTTTTTATATTATTATTAGTTATATTAGCTAGAGATTTCTAGAGGAATAGAACTTAGGGGATGGCAGCCAGCTATCTATCTATCTATCTATCTATCTATCTATCTATCTATCTATCATCTATCTATCTAATCTATCTTTCTAAAGGGAATTTATTAGAGTGATTGTCAGGCTGCATTCTGGTTATTCTGGCAATGGAAATCTAACAACAGAGATTCTAAGAATCCAGTATTTGCTCAGTGTATGAGGCTAGATGTCTCATTTGATACTCACTATACACAGCAATCCCAAAGAAGTAGGCTATAATGCCAGTGGGAGTGATGACAACCGAGCTTCCTACTTCCATGTCTGATGCCATAAGGTGTAGCCCCAAATATAGGCAGATCTCCCCACCTCAAAAGGTCCAGATTAAAATGAGTCTTCCCTTTTGAAATGATTTAATTTAGAAAATTTTCAAACAGCTTCCTTGGGATTTAGTTAATTCAAAATGTCATTGACAACCAAGAATAGCCATCATATTAGGTGAAAAAAATATTGCATTAAGATTTGAAATATAGCACATATTAAATATACATTTAATTATAACTGAGTAACTTTGAATGAAATTCATTTTCACCTGAATATATTTAAACTAGTACTGTATCTGAGCACTCTTTAAGTTGTGTTAACATGTAATGATAGTAAATATAGTTGCTTCCTGAAGTATGAAGTTTAGCGCAGGAGACAGAGTAAGTAGTGTGGGATCTTTCTGGAATATCTACTCCTGAACTAGTGAGCATGAAAGAGAGTTGTCACCAGTGTACTGTCTGCATGACACTTCCAGAAAGCCTCAATTCTTGTTCCGGTTTCTTTGCTAAAATCACAAAGTGGGCAGGGAAGCAAGCTAGAGTTTTCTGAAGTGTACATGGCAGTAGCAGGTTGCTAAGGGCAACAACCCATTGTTTCAGCTATTTCTCCAGGTTATTCCCTTCCTGGTAGCAAATGAAGCCATGCATAGAAAATAGGCAGTACAGGCAGTGTTTTAAGTAAGCCACTAAATAAACAAATATGTCGGTATTTAGTAATTGTTCTTTTCTATTTCAGTAGTTAACAAAAATGTCTGCATAGTACATGGAAGGTTCAATAATTTGCTCAAGTCATGTTGCAAATGAGTGTTGTATAAAATTAGTGTTGATACTTCCTCTGCTGTTAATAGTGGAATGTTTTGGCCTTAGATTAAATTTCATGTTCTTTATTGGAGACACAAACAGGAGGTTTGCTGTTAACTTGTCATAAACTGTGTATTTCTCTGACTTAAGCCAATATTTGACATCAATGAAAAAATAACATAAAGGAGTAATAAGTTATACCTTGTATGAAAACTCTCAAATTCTGGAAAACCTGCAGCAGTTTTGTAATATACAGATACTCTCTGTTTAATCCAAATATAGCCTCTCAAGATCTGGGCAACACATGACTTTCGTTGTTGTCTTGTAATGTTCTGTGAAATAATACAAATCGCTAGGTGGGTTTTGGTGGTGTACTTAATCCTTGCATTTTGGCAGGCTGAGGCAGTAAAAAAAGGCAAATTTAAGGCCAATTGGAGCTATATAAGCAGAATTTGTCTCCAAAAAGCACATAGGTTGAGTCTATGGGTTACAGGTTAAGAACACAAGCTGCTCTCCTAAAGAACTTGGGTTTGATTCACACAGCACCTGAGTGATGGCTCACAACCATTCTTAACTTCAATTTCAAGGGATCTGAAGCCCAATTCTATCTTTCCAGAGATAGCGTTTCGTAGTAGCAAGCCAGTCCTGGAACACGTTCTATTGACCAGGATGGCCAGGAGCTGACAGAGGTCCACCTCTCACTGCCACTGGAGTACTGGGTTAAAGGCCTGTGGCCCCACCTCCTGTTTTATGTTTATTTTACAAAGTGCTTGTTTTGATATGACCTAACTGTACTTGTGTTTGAGTATGGAACAGGCAGAGTGTTACTACCATGCTTAAAGATTTCTTTTGACCTCTAAGGAGTACTTAACATGGGGAATAATCAGCTCCTACACTGGTGTGGAAAAATTAGCTTATTCCCAGGTTTTCTGCAATGTCATGGACTACTTTCCTCACTGCCTGACACTGCCACAAATAGAACTGTGAATGATGCAGCTTTACTGACTGCTGATTGTCATTTTGTTTCAGAAGGCAACTTTGCCCACCTCTGGTCATTGTGAATACAAAGCAGCTGACTCTGGCATGATTCCTCCACTGGTTCCAAAAGTTTGAGGCCCTAGAGTCCCTAAAGTTCCTGCCTTTCCAGGGAATTTAAGAGGCCAGATCATACCACCTCCTCCTCCAGGAAACATCTGTGGAGGTCCTGGATAGTATGTCCCACCATGGGATTTTGGAGGACCATAGTTTCCTCCAATGCCAGGTAGGCATTGTTTAAAAAGTCCATGTGTGTGTCAATATTTATCTGTGCTTTCCTTCAAGTTTGTTTCCTGTTACTGAGATAAATACTGGCTAGTACCATATTGAGAGGGAAAGAGTTGTGGGGGCTAACAGGTTACAGTTCAGCAACAAATGAAGTCAAGGCTTCACCTTGATACACCTTAGGGTATTTTGAAATTGTACTTTGCTGTGAGAGGCCAGAAGATCAGTAAATTTACAAGGAGAATTTTTTGTTGTTGTTGTGGTGGTGGTCTTGTTTTATTCTCCCTATGGCAAGGTTTCCCTATAGCTTTGGATCCTAGTATGAGTATTTGGAAAACAGAATTGGGGCTGGAGCTAGTGGGTTAAGACTTGTATGGTACAGGGTTCAACCTCCACTGTCTTCTACCCATATCTTGGAACATGGGGTAATGTGTACCATCCAATGGACTTTCCATCTGATCTTCCCCCCAGAACCCAGGTTTTCCTGACTCCCATATGCTAAAGTAGAAAAGAGCTCTCTCCAGATGTGATTCCCCCTTTCCAACAACCTGCACCTGAACCTCTAGCCTGCACTGGGACCTCCTGAAACACAAGGAGATTTTGTATTTTCCACAGCAGTCATTTCTTCTCATTTTCATTTTTAGCAGCTGTGGTTCCTTATGTGATTCTGTTATTGTTGAAATAGAACCTTAATGTGATTATATTTTCAGTATAATAGTTTGTAAAGACAAATGATTTATATATGGATCTTATGAGTAAATTATTTCTATATATGTTATTATGGATAGTAGCTTTTACTTTTATTATAAGCACATCCATAATCTTTGTAGTTTAATTCATGTAATCTTTTAATTGTGGATATCTTAAACTGCTGTGTCTTTAGACTAGAAATGTGTAAAAAACATCTTGTGGTAGACAAGTGTAAAGTTAACTGTATGTGTAATCAAATACATTTTAATTGAATTAAAGACTTGTTTGCCGTTGATTACAATTAAACCTTCCAAAGTCCTATAAACTTGGTTCCATAAATTAGTCATTTTACTTTTTATAAAATAGGGCCTGGAGTTAGTGGTTATCAAGTGTACAGTACAGGATTATCTCCTCCCACTTTACTTCACCATCTCTTTGAACACGGAAAAATGTGTATGCACCAAGGGGCTTTCCATCTCATTTTCCTCCAATAGCTGGGTTCTTTCCCTCACTCTTTAATCCTCAAGAAAATCTATGGGGATATTTTTGAACAAGAGAGTTCATTGGCCCACCATATCCTCCAATGCCAAGTAGGCTATTTTAGAGGTACTTGTATGTGTCAGTGTTTGACTGTGCTTTCCATTAAGTTTGGTTCCTGTTACTGTGCTAAACTCTGGCCACAACTACCTTGAGGGGATGTTTGTATGGCTCAAGTTACAGTTCAACAACAAAGGAAGTCAAGGATTCACCTTGTTTCTTCTTAAGGAATTTTGAATTTTTACTGCATTTAATAGGTCAGAAAATCAGTGAATTTACCAGAGCATTTTGTTTTTGGTTTTGCTTTTCCTGAGTTAGGCTTTCTCTATGGATTTTGAGCTTGTCCTTGAACTCAATCTGTAGACGAAGTCAGTATGCTTACCTGTCAAGTTAGGACAAGCACAGGTGAATCTGATGGTGAAGGTCTCATTGATCCTACGTAGTTAAGAAGTGTACTTTTCAATGTCAAGATTTGTTTTGGGGTAGATATACTGTGGTGTGAGTGTTTGGATATCAGAATAGGGTCTTGACTTAGAGGATGAAAAAGTGTACAGTATTTGGTTTCAGCATGCACTATCCTTTACCCATGTCTTCAAACAGGGAGAAATAAATATTAACCATGGGGCTTTCTACCTTACCTTCCTCCAAGAGCTGGGTTCTTCCTCCCACCCACATATCCTCCATAAAACCTCTACAGAGATCCAAGACATTGTTTTCCACCATGCAGTTTAGCTAACACACAATTTCAACCATTTCCAGGTAGGATATTTTAAAGTTCATGTATGTGTCCACATTTATCTGTGCTTTTCTTCAAGTTTGGTTACTGTTACTGTGAAAATCACTGGCCAGAATCAATGTGAGGAGGAAAGGGTTTATATGGCTCACAAATTACAACATAGCAACAAATGAAGTCAAGCATTCATCTTGACCCAACTTAGGGAAATTTGAATTATAAATGTAGTGTGATAAGTCTGAAAATCAGTATATTTTCTACCAGGTTTATTTTTAATTTTTCCCCAATGCTGAGTTTTTCCCATATCTTTGGAGCTTGTCCTAGAACTCACTCTGTAGGCTAGGCTTGTCTGGAATGCATAGAGATGGAATGCATGGCTCTGTACCAAGTGCTGGGATTAATGGCTTATGTCACCAATGCCCAGCTTTAATCAGTTTTTAGGTTAAAATTTTGCGTATTTCATTTTGTAGAATTATATAGAGGTCATTATTTAAGGTGGTTACTTATATTTTTGTCTTAAAATTACTGACAAGAGTTTAAGTATGTCTCCTATATAGTAGTTCCCACATGAACATATTTAAAATCTAAGATCATATATAGTTATTTGTTGAATTCCTTGAAATTCCTTCCTATGCTTATATTTTAAAATAAAAGTAATTTAATGATTTTACAGCATACTTTCCCCTTTGCAATCATAAGTTTTACACAGTATATCATGTTTGCAATACTGGACAAGAAGCAGCTCGGTTGTCCTAGGTGGAATTACAGGAAATGTTTCTTGTAGGATATCAGGTCGGGATCACTGATCTGAGCCTTAACTTTGAGTATTTTGCTACATGGAAGAGCTGTTTTACATTGAGTCTCCAGTGTATTGTTATCTGGGTAGCTGCTGAGATAGGACAAACACACCTGAAAGTATTGGTGATGTACTCATATTTCTGTGTAGCTACCATGTCCATTTTTCAATGTCAAGATCTATTTGTGAGATTAAATATTGTGTTGTGATATTTGGATATCAGAATAGATACAGAGCTAGTATTTTAAAAAGTGTGCAGTACTGGGGTTCAACTTCCATTTTCCTTTACACATATCTAGGAACATGGGGAAATATGTAGGAACCAAGGGACATTCCATTTTACCCTTCACCAAGAGCAGAGTTTTCAACTCCTCTCACATCCTGAAAATAGAAATGAGTTACATCTAGACTTGAGTCCCCATGCCAAAAAAACTGCACCTGAACATCCATTCTGCACTGGAACCTCCTGAAACACAAGGAGACCTGGCTGTTTCCTTGGCAGTCATTTCTTCTCATTTTCAGTTTTAGCAACTGCTGTTGCCTATTTGATTCTATTGTTGCTCAAATGGAATCTTAATGCAATTGTAAATTCTCGATAATATTTTGTAAAGAAGGATGATTTAAATATGTATCTTATGAGTAAATTATTTCCATTTTTTTCATTCTGTATGGTATCTTTGCTTTCCATTATTACCTCATCCATTATTATTATGCTATTATATGTGTAACCTTATAGTTGTAGATATCTTGAACTCAAAAGGCTATGTGTATAGACCTGTATTGTGTAGAAACTTCTAGTTGTAGACAAATGTAAAGTTAACTGTAAATGTAATCATATGAATTTCATTTGAATAAATGTTTTGTTTCACATTGAGAGTAATAAAACTAGGCAGTGTCCCATTATCATGGTTCCATACATTAGGACATTTCTCTCTGCATTTCTCTCTCCTGGGAGGCGTGCCTTCCTGTTAACTACTCTCTTTGGCTTGTATCCCATGACTCTGTCCATTCTAACATGTTATTTCTGTGTATCACATGCATACATGATGACTGAGAAGGCCAGTGCTTGCCATCAGACCCACTGGAATTGGTTTTACAGATGGCTGTGAGCTGCTGAGTAGTTGATGGAAATTAAGTACAGGTCCTATAGAAAAAAATTCATAGGAGCTGTGCTTAATCATGGGAACCATCTCTCATATATCAGGCATGTCATATATTGTATGTGCTGATGCTAATTTTTTGTGCCTTAGTAAGGGTTTCTGATATCTGGCTAGAATACAAACTGTACTCTGTTCCATGTCTAAATTCTCATTGTATTTAAGACATTTATTTTTTTTTAAACAACACCAGTCTTTTAATTATGTATATGCTACAAAGTTTTTTTTTCAAGTTTCTAGTGTGAGTTTTTATTATTATTATTATTTATTTAATTTTATATAACAAAGTCCAATTAAATGAAAACAAACATTTATACACAATATTTGGGAATTTGGGCGTCGTTCTTTCACAACTACTTCCTGCTGGTAAGGAGCACTGTCATGGGGGATTCAAAGAAGATTCAGATATCCTGGCTGAAGTCTGTAGGGCTGTTTTGTCCAGCTGTTTAGAATGTAGGATCACGTTCTACTCAGTTTCAGGCGGTCTGGTGTGATCAAACCACATTAGTCTGGAAGGGATTCACATCTTTTCACTTTCTGTGGAAACAAAAATAGAAATCCTTTTCCCCAGTAACTTGTCCTTCGACTTAAATTTTGGAGTCAAAGCATTTTTTTTAAAATTAATATATTATTTTACTTGTCGATCCCAGTTCCCTCTCCCTGCCTTCTTCCCTCCCTTTTACACTCTCTGCCCTCTCACATGCACTCTAAACACCATCCCCTCCCTTCCCCCCACCACAATTCCATATGTAGGGGAATGCCATCCAGTTGGGGTCATGTAGATCTGACAGGTCCTGTGAAGTAGGGACTAGGGCTTCTCTCCTGTCTCTAGATTAAGGCAGTCATCCCTCCATGGGGTATATGTTTGCAAAGTCCTTTGTGCACCAGGGATACATCTTGGCTCCACTGTCTGAGGTCTCTTAGACTGCTCAGTCCTTCTGACTGAGACCCATATTCAGGGGGGCCTGAATCAGTAACATGCTGGCTTCCCAGCTATCAGTCTAGTAGCCTGTTAGCTCCTCCTTGTTCAGGTAAGCTGTCTCTATGTGTTTCTGCTGCATGGTCTTGTCCTCTCCATCTGCATCTGGGTTCTAGTTCGACTCAGTGTTTATGTATGGCTGTTTGATCCTGTTTTCAACAGGCATTAGTTGAGGCCTCCATGGAGAAGTTAGTGGTTGATCTCACTCTCCTGGAAGGGCATTTATGATAGCCTTGCCATGGAAGCTGAGATTGTTTGTTGGGAGCAGTCTTGTAGTTCTCTAGACCTTTCTTTGTGTTCAATTTTATCTTCAAACCAATATTGCCTCCCTCTTTTATGTTCTCTCTCTGTCTGTCTCTGTCTCTCTCTCTCTCTTACCTATCTTCTATTCCTAACCAGGCTCAATCTTCCTGGTCGCATATGTTTTCCTTTCCTCCCCCTCATTTTCTCCTACTTCTCTCTCCATTCGCAGCCCCCACCCACTTCACCTGAGCTCTGGGGGACTAGTCCCTTCCCAGTTCTCTGAGGGACTTTATATGAATCTCTTAGAATACACCTTGTATCCTAGTTCATCTGGTGATGTGAATTATGGGCTGGTGATCAATTGATCTAGGTCTAACATCCATATATGAGTGAGTACATACTGTGTTCCTCTTTTTATGACTGTGTTACCTCATTCAGGATGGTTTCTTCAAATGCAATCCACTTGCCTGTGAATTTCAAGATACCATTATTTTTTTCTGCAGAGTAGTATTCCATTGTGTAGAATACAAACTGTACTCTGTTCCATGTCTAACTTCAATTTGTTTTTAAGACTTTTATGTATATCCGCTTTAGCGGTCAAGGATATTAGGCAGGCAAATGTTACTGGATACGTAAAAGTCTACCAGTAAAATAATTTGTGTTCTTGTTCATAATTGTTACCTCATTTGATCAGTTTTCACTCAGTAGATTCAATTTGTCAGGACCTCTTCAACTATCACTACCCACCAAAACTGTTAAAGGTATATATCTACTGTAGCTATTAAACTGATATCATGATTTTCACCATGTCACAGAGACTCCACAAGTGTTGGTAGGGCCATTAACCACTGAACCCATTGCTCCAGCCATATCTTGTGTTATATTTCCAGGTATCCCATCTGACCTGATGTATGTGTTGAAGGTTAGCTTTGGTGGCAAAGTAAGGATTTCTTGTATCTGGCTGTATTACAATCTTTACTCTTCTCCATATTCAACTTCTCATTGCTTTTAGGTCATTTACATAATCTGGTTTAGCAGTGAAGGATATTAGGCAGGCAAATGTGAATAGATATGTAATTAGTAGCAGTAAAATAATTTGGGTCTTGTTCTTAACTATTTACTATATTTACTCCTTTCACATTTATTGATGGAATCTCTCTGGACCTCTTCAACAATCACTCACTATCCATTGAACTGGGAAAGATGTGTATCTACTATAGGTATTAGAGTAAATCATATTAAGAAAGTATAAGTTTCAAACATGTAAATTTATTTTTTTCATTCATAGATGTTTTTCCATTTTTTAATTATTTTTATATTACATATTCATCCCAGTTCCCTCTTCCTTCTACCCTCTTTTCCTCTCTCCCACCCCACGACCCATGCCCTACGACCATTCTTACCTCCCATCCACTCCCCAATCTACATGTAGGGTGATGCCTTCCAGGAGGGGTCATCTAAATCTGTCAAATCATTTGGCATAGAGAATAGGCATTCTCTCCTCTCTCTACATTAAGGAAATATCCCTCCATGAGGATTGTGCTCCCAAAGTCTTTTGTTCACAAGGGATATATCTTGGTTCCAATGTCCGAGTTCCCTTTGACTGCCCAGGCCTTCTAACTGAGACCCATGTTCAGGGGGTCTGAGTCAGTCCAATGCTGGATTTCTAAGTATCAGTGTTGGGGCCCATTAGCTCCTCCTTCTTAGGGTCACCTTTCTCTATGTGTTTCTGTAGCCTGGTCCTGTCCTCCCTCTCTGCATCTGGATTCGTGTTTGACTCAGTGTTTAGTTGTTTCCATCAGCTATTATATGAACACACCATGATGTTGGATAAGTTAGACTTTGATCTCATTATCAGGGAAAGGTATTTATGGTAGCCTTTCCACTGGTGCTCAAATTGTTAGTTGGGGTCACTGTAGTACGTCTGGACATTTCTCTAGGTTCAGTTTTCTCTTTGAAACTACAATGGTTCCTGCTTCTCTCTCCCTCTCTCCCTCCCTCTCTCTCTCTCTCTCTCTCTCTCTCTCTCTCTCTCTCTCTCTCTCTGTGTCACTCTCTTTTCTCTCATCTATTGCTCCTCAGACTCAATCTTTCTAGTCCATTTCCCATCTGTGAGGATCCTCATATGAATCTCTTACAATCCTCCTTGTATACTAGTTTCTCTGGCGGTGTGAATTATAGGCTGATGATCATTTGCTCTATGTCTAAAATCCATGTACGAGCATGTACATACCATATTCCTCTTTTGATTAATAGGTTACATTCAGGATGATTTCTTCAAGATCCATCCACTTGTCTGTGACTCAAGTTCCATCCACTTTCCATTTGCCTGAATCAATACTTCTAGTCCCTTTCCCATCTGTGAGGATCCTCATATGAATCTCTTAGAATCCCACTTTTATACTAGTTTCTCTGGCAGTGTGAATTATAGGCTGGTGATCCTTTTCTCTATGTCTAAAATCCATATATGAGCAAGTAGATACCATGTTCCTCTATTTGTGAAAGGGTTACCTCATTCAGAATGGTTTCTTCAAGTTCCATCCACTTGACTGGGAATTTCAAGTTTCCATGGTTTTTTCCTCAGAGTAGGATTTCATTGTGTAAATGTGCCACATCGTCTTTATCCATTTTTCAGTTGAGGGAATCTAGGTTGCTTCCAGATTTTTGCAATTACAAGTAAAGCTGCTATGAACATAGTGGAACAGATGTCTTTGTTGCATGGATGTGTATCATTTGTATATATGCCTAAGAGTTGAATGTCGGATCCTGTGGTAGACTGATTCCTATTTTCCTGAGGAACTGCCTGTTTTGAGAGTTCTCCATTCATTTCTGTATCACATTTTTAATAGGGTTATTTGGTGTTTTGTTGACAAGTTTCTTGAGTTCTTTGTATATTTTGGAGATCAGCCCTGTGTCAGATGTCTTTGTATCTTTTCTGCACCTATACATGCAGGATCAGGACAAATGTATCACCACGGCTCTGACCAGTACAAACCAGCTAACATGTCCCTTGGAGTTCTTATCTTTGGCATCTCCAGACGTAGCTCCCTTCATGCAGTATTCTTTACTACTCTTCATATTAGGTATGCAATTTAAGGTAAGCTATGTGAGTTGGAATTCTCATTGAGAAACTAGACTCTGTGTTTTTTATTGTACCTCAGTGAGTATCACCTCCCAAATGGTTGAATTGAATAGGGGATATAGCAGTAACCACTTGATGCTAGACTGTGAGGAATGAGTTTTCTGAGGGAATATGTTTAGTTAAGTGCTTGTTCCAAAGTGATCTGTGATCTAGTCCAGTAAGTCAGTCAGGCCCCCATAAAAACACCAAGTGACCTGAAAAAAAGTATCACATGAGGATAAACTGAGTAGTGACAATATATGATTGAGGTTGGCCACATTTGTTTGAAGGTCACCTTGTACCCAAGAAAAATAAGCTCCTTTTCAAGAAGAGGCATTTTTCTTGTTGATCAGAATGCCATCTTCATTATTCACAAAGACTTTCTTCTAAAAGCCTCAAGTTATGGATAAACAACTATATCCTCAACACATCTTCCTGTAAATTTTGCAGTCAGATCTTATATATGCAGTTACCTCAGGCTTCAGGACCCCACGTACACTATATAGTGAGGTGTATATAGACCTCACCCTCAAATTGATAGGTGCTACTTTCTCTGTCCAAATGGGAATCATATAGATGTAAGACAAAATGGTAGACCCTAGGCTCTAAAGCTAAAGATATTGCAGTCAGCTTTGCAAAGTAATTACTGTCTGTGACAAGAACAGCAATTTATTCACTCTCAGGCCCAGTTGATTCAGCTTTTATACCTATAAAGCTTCTAGTTTTGTTTCTCAAAGAGAATTACTTAATAGAGAATGGTAAATTCCACTTGCTTTATAGAAAATCATCTTTCTGTCCACCTCCTTACCTCTCCATGCTGATGTTGAGTTAGCCATTCAAAATTATGTGGGTCAGAACCAAGTTCTGCCCTTCTCTTTGGCCTCTTTCTCACAACCCAGTATAACAATGTCACCATACTGACATAACCACCTTGGACCACTTCCACCTTATTTTCTGACTCCCTAGAATATCCAGAAGATTTGACCTCCTGGACGTGCTATAAATGAAAGCTTCTAACTTTCCACGTAACTGGTTAAAACTCACATCATTACTCACTATGTTGACTTCAATGTTTTTCTTGTTTCATTCTATTAACCTAAGCACATGAAGGATGATCCACTACTAACAGATTATATCATACCTCTGCAGTCTACTCACAGATCCCCAAACTACTGAAAGCAAAGGAAACATTATATTGTCCTATCACGGTACCATGACATGAATTTGCAAAGTCTCTAGTTCTCTCGTGGGCTCATTCAAATCCATTCTGAGATCTGTCCTGTTCCTATCTACTCATAGCAGGTTGTACCTGATGTTCCTGATGCTCAGAAGGACAGAAGCCTAGTCTTATCTAGACACACCTACTTGCTCACTAGTTCTGCCTAGTTCTTCAACTTTTTGTTATGTACCAGCATTTCTGTGTGAACCCTTATTACCCACTTGTCTGCATGTTTATTACCCATTCACATGGGAATCTCTTCTACCTTTCTGTCATTTTCTCTACAGTTCTAATCACCATCTAAAACATTACATGCTTGACTGATTAAATTATTACATGACTCTGCACCTACATATAAATTCCCTCCTTGTATTCGCACAACGTTTGTAGCTGTCAAAAAGCTATTTGGTAATTAGAATATTTTTGAATGGGATGTTCAATGTTTTATCCATCATCTGTTTGCTACTTAGTTTTACATTACAAGTGTTTTACATATATACATTTAAAGAAGGAAAGATTTACTTTGTTTCATTTTCAAAAGTTTCAGTTTGTAGTCACTTAATTCCCTTTCTATGAGTTTACAATGAGACAGAAAATCATGGCATAGAGGAAAGAGCAAGGTAGAACTTACTTCCTGGTGGCCAAGTAGAGAGAGCCAAGTAGGTCCTGGGGTAGCATGAATATTTCCAAACCATGTTCCCAGTAACTGAATTCCCCAGCAAAACCTCACCTTCTCCAATTTCCAGCATCTCCTCAAAAAGTATTATTAGCTGTGGTGGATTTCAAGACAGAAGCCTGTGGGAGACTATGTACACATATGCAAATGTAGTGTCTGATTCTGTTGCTAAGCATTAATGCTTTTTAAAACCCTCCAGCAAAGGCCTTGGTGAGGTGCAGCCTGCTGTATCTACAGGGTTAAGGTCTTCTGCTTAGGAGAATCAGAACTCTACTTACTGCTCTGTTGTTGGAGGACTTATGTTCCAGTGTATTTTCTGAGATTCACTTCTCTGAAGGAAATTCCAAACTCCTGATGTGGGGATGGGATATGTTCTTGGCAGGGTAATATGGGAATTACCATGGCATAGGTTTGGCAGTGAAATGAGTAAAAGGAGGGGGGTGAAGTTAAGACTGAAGATCATGTTTGAGGCAGTATCCATGGAATACTCCACTGTCCTCTTTATTCACTTAATTCAGTAGAAGCATAACCCAGGGATGGCATCTGGCAAGAGGCAAGAGGAATCTCTTCAACTTCCTCATGGACAACTGATGATTGGCTTGCTACATAGACAGAGAAAATGACATGGAAACCCTAAGTTTTCTCTTCCAAAAGAGAAGATGTAGGCTACGAGGCACACAAACATTCCTTCAAGACTCTTTACTTGACTTCTCTTCTTCCCACCACAACAGATGACAACTCTCATTGTCTCTTTAATACTCACTGTTTTATTTCCTCAGCCTGGCACCCAATAGGGATGCAGTAATGATTGCAGAATAAATGCAAAATTAAACACTGAACAAGAGCATAAAAGCAGAGATGAAATCAAACTTACTTAAAGACAAACTGTCCCCATATGAGTTCAAAGTGACTTTGAAAGGAGGAGAAAACAAAAGTTATAGTATAATTTGAGAAGAGCAGCAGTCAGCAGCCAAGGAACATACCTGTTCAGAGTTTGGTTTTGAGCAAAAACCTTTACCAATGAAAGCTTATTCAAGAAGTACAAAGATGGATTCTGGCAAGCTAAGAAATAAAAGAAGGAGAGACACACATGTTTTCTGTTTTCTTAGTTCTGTCAAATGATCTCTTTCTTAGTGTCATTAGTGACTCACATAAATATGATTTCATCTTGATAAAGGAGCATCCCAGAGATTACTATTTGATCCTCCTGCTTTCTAAGTATTTCGTTCAATTAGTAGAGAACTATCAAGCCCTCAGAATGACCAAGGAATGAATAGGGTAGAGAAGGAATTTACTCTCTATCATGAGAGGAAAGAGAACGCAATAGGTATAACCCAAGATTAATGAGTATACTGTGGTCTAAGATCCTGGAATGCTATTTCTCCCTCCAAACAACAAAGAGTAGAGGTAGAGAGATTTTCAACAGGAAAGACCAAGTATTACTCAAAAAAGAATAGAAGTAAAAATTAAATTAAAAGTAGGAGGCTTACTACCAAATTTCTCTACCAATGAATTTGAACAGCGTGTGGAAGAAATTGAAAAAAGAGAGATCAAGAAGACCTCTAGGAAAGTGATATTAAAATAGTCTACAGTCTGTGTTAATATGATATTTCTCTCATGTATACACCCTCAAATGCACATATCAGGCTCATGACTTGACCTTAGACAGTTTATATATTGTGAAATAATGACCGCTGGCTAAATAACATTTAAGAAGAGGGTCTTGTGTAATGGCTCAATGGGTAAGAGCATTTGATCCATAACGAAGATGACTAATAATACTCAGCACCCACTTAAAAAGCCAGGAATAAATGCATATAATTCAGCATTGAGAAGCAGAGAGACAGATACAGTTAGCTCTGGCCACTTATCCTATAAAAGGCCGTCTTCATATTCAAAAAAGATCCCCTTTTTCAAGACAATAAAGTAGAATATTGTAGAAATCAATTGATGTCCTGTTGTGAACTCCATGTGTGTATGAACAGATGTGTCTATCTGTACACTCATGTTCATATACCTCACACATTTACAAATATAATAAAAACCTAACAAGACTAGAAGAGAAAGCTACAACTCCAGCTTTACATACATGGTTAAAATATTAATGCATAGTACTACTGACAGCAAAACCAAGAAAATGGTTCCAACTTTCCAAAACCCATAGTCTTTTTTACTACATCCCAGATGTTCTCAGCAATAAAGGCATCATTTGTTAAAAAAGAAGAACACAAGGAGGAAGAGGAGGAAGAGGAGGAGTTGAAGAAGGAAGAGGAAGCAGCAGCAGCTTGGTATGCACGCATATATATATATATATATATATATATATATATATATATATATATATAAAATTTGGGAACTCGAATGGAAGGGATCAAGTTGGAATGAAAAAAAAAGTGACAAGGGAGAGATACAAAAGGATATAGTAAAATCAAAGACCATTTGAAGGGCAGTATAGACGCACAAAACAGAAGAAACATCGTAAAATACAAGAAGCCAAAGAATGGCTATATATTCTCAACAAATAAAGCTTCCATTACCATGAATGTGTTACATCTAACTGTGCTGTTGGCCCCACAGGAAGCTATAGCCCAGGAAGGTTCAAAGGTTGGAATTGAAGGAGGTTCATATGGAAAGAGCAGAAGGTTGCAAAGTATGTATAACATACTAAAGAGAATGGGAAATACCTTAGAGTGGAAAAAGAAAGGAGTTTTTAATACCAGATTGATCCAATCTCAGATGTGTTTTAGGAATGCATGATATACGGAGGTTGGAGTAGGAGAAGGAAACTTCAGAGCAATAGAAGTATCATAAGGGTTTATTATCCGGGGGTAATATACCAAAAATTCAAGTTCCGGTGCTCATTCTAGATTCATTAGGTCTGGAGCAGGGTTCAAGAGTCTGGAGTTTTCTGTCAGCATTTGCAGGTCATTCTAAACTCCACAGATTATAACTGAAGTAACATTAAAAACAAACGACATCCCAACATCAACACTTCTCTATGTCTCCTTGGCTAGTTTTCTCATGTAGCTCCCAATTAGCTCATTGCCAAGAAACATTCATAGACATCTCTGAGCAACAGTGATCAATGACAGCTGACAGTTTCCTGAGAGTACAAGGATAGAAGATCTTTCTCGATATAAGTAAAGACCTGACTATTTTGAGAGAGCCAAACTTGGGAGTTGCTTTAACATTTGAAACTTAGAAATTCTGTTTCCATATATATATAGCCAAAGTTGTAGTGATGTACGTAAAAACAAACATCAGCTGCAGTGCTGAATTATAGGACTCCCATCTCACAACATCAGCATCTCTGAAAGAAACTTTGCAGAACCTGAAAGCTGGTCTGTATAGGTAGTAACACATCAGGGGAAACTTATTTAGTGTGTGATCATAACCTATCTAACATACTTGCCTTATTCCACTTAAAAAGCCACAGAAACCTACTTACAAATCACCTCTGTGAATACAAGTTACTGTGGAAGGACAGAAGCTCAGTGAGGCAGAGGAACATGATCCCAGCCAGATCTACCTACAGAAGAAGAACCCCATCCCATCTTTGCAGTAACTTCCTTTCATCATATCACATCTCAGAAGCAGCTTCTGTTTAGATCCATGGAACTTAAGGAGACTGTACACTGGAGCATTCCCTGACTACTTACACACTCTTCAGAATGTCACACTCTGAAATGAAACTCACCTCAGCATCAAACGTTCTTATTTGTGAACTGGGCTGTTGTAGCGATTTAGATTCCTGAAATATTACTGCCTTAACAACTATTAGATTTTTCAGTGCACTGAGGGAAAAATTTCATTAGATCCCACATCTTCTGAAATTAATAATGTTTGAAATTTCAGTAATTGATATAGTTTCAATATATACTTATATATGTATACTTAAAACTGAGCTGTAAACAGAGAGAGCAGTCTGGGAAGAGTTTAAAAGTTAAACAATACAGCAACACAAACATTGCTGTCTAAAAGGACATGTACTCAGCTCAGTTAGTAGAGTACTTACCTAACATGCAGGATGCTCTAGGAATAATGCACACCCACCACCACGCCTACCAGATATAAATAGTGGTTCATTCCTGCAATACCAGAATTGGCGAAGTAGAGGCAGGAAGGCCCCAAGTTCCCGGAAGTCTTGAGTTATACAATAAGTTTGTGGCCAGCCTAGGATACAAGAGCCCCTGTCACACAAATACCCAAAGAAAGAAATCCACTGCTTACTGTGTACCTTACCTACCAATGGGTAATGGACTGTTGAACTAGATTCAGCATGCTTTCAACCAACACTCAGTTGGGTCTTTGGGATTCTGCTCTAAGGGAGGAATGACAGTTTCTTGACACCTAAGAGTATTTCAGGAGATGATGGCTCACCTGGAGTGGTATGGTGCTTCTAAGATATAGTTCTAGTTCTAATTCAGGCACATAGCCTTTGGTCAGTCTACATCAGAGCTTTCTTTAATCACAAGAGTGGAGAGACCTGACATGGCATGTGATCTACTGACAAGAGTGTAGCCAACAGAGAAAATGCTCTAGTTAAATTGCCTTCAGCAATGTGAACTTTATCTTGTACCCATGTTTAATTTTCTAAATTACAGTGCCAAAGGAACAAACAGATTGTGTATCCGTATGCCTGTGATTATGTCTACTTCTGATATGTAACTCACTTTTAAAATTATACTTACCTCTTACTATGAATAAAGATAATTACCTTTACCAGAAGGGAGAGAAGTAGGGGTGGGTATTTTCTCAGGTTCTTGGAGAGCATCAGAAGGGTAGAGACTGTATCTTCTGAAACAGGACCATTTCAGGAGTTCTTTACTATTATCTGTATAAGTTGTTCACTAATAAAACACCTGTTTATCATTTATCTTGGGTCTAATGAACTCATTAATACCCCACATTCACATGGAGGTAGAAAAAAAATAAGTTATTCCAATGGTTTGAAATTACAATCCTATTGAAGATTATTGAATTGGTAGGAAAACTAACTCCTTATGACTGGAAAGATCATTTCAAAAAGAAGCTGAGAACCGATCTCTGTTAGATTACAGCACACTGACTTAGCCCTGACAGGGAGGTGGAGGACGTAAACACAGCAAAGTCACAGCACAGAACTACACAGGTGTGTTTGTCATTATGGATTTAATCACAAGAAGGCAACTTTTCTTTCCTGTGGTCATCTGCTGAATGTTATTCTTATCCAACTTCTCCTTTTTAGTTGTCCCTCAACTCACTTGGAAGGACCACAAATTAAAGGGCAGCCATGTATGTGAACACCAGACACATGAGTGGTTAAGGGAAAAAACCCTAGGTGCCACTTGGTTAATTTCTTTTTGTTTTAAATTTGTTTTCTTTCACAACACATGGAAAGCAAACCTCTCATGTGACAGTCAGAATTTCTTCATCTCACTGACAAAATGACCCTCCTCAGTGGTCAATCACGAAAAGAGTATAACTTCATTCTACTCATGCAAGAAATGCAACTAACATTAATGAAAAAACTTCAAATATTTTGATCCTGACATTGAGGCTTTTCTCCAAACTAGTTAGAATATGGTTATATTGACATCCACCCTCCATTACAGGCCTTTACTATTTATATTATGGTTGGTAAGAAATCCAGAAATTGAGTATAGCTAAGTGTCTATGTAGGGAATTTACCATCCCAGAGAGTGCAAAAAGGAAAAGAATATCATCTCTAGATAGTATAGTAATAAAACATAGCTGTGAGTGTAGTTCATATTAAAACACTCATGGTTCTTGATCCTTTCTGTAGCATGCAGGCACGCACGCGCACACACACACACACACACACACACACACACACACACACACACGGCAAAACAGACAAATAAAATAGGAAAAATAATTCTATTCTTCCTTCATTTCACTTCAACTTGTTCATTTGACTGATCAAATAAAAATAATAAATCAAAATCTTATGATGTGATGATTCATTAGGCCTTGAGATAGTCTTGTGGGTAAAGATGCTTGCTGTCAAAGGTAAAGACCTACGTTAAGTCTTCTAGACTTACACAATTCAAAATTAGGAGAGAACAATTCAAATCCTAATTTGGCCTCTGACCTTATGTTTACAATGGCAAGGGTTCACCTGCCCACAAAGACACTGACAAATAAATAACTAAAAGTGTAGAAAGAGTTCACTTAATTCTTCAAGACAATATCTGTCTAAACATTTGCTTTGCTCACAAGTTTTGCATATCAATGAAAGAATTGCAAAGGTGGAGTGTTCCTAGGACTCAGGAGACCATCTAAAAAGAAGAGGATATTCTTGTGTTTATGTGAACATTGAGGTCACATTTGAGAAGTGTTTGTTATATAAGAGACACTATTGTGAAGCAATTTGCAAATATCATGCCCCCCTCTAAAAAATAATCCTGAAGAACACACCAAGGAAATAACAGAATTATGAAGAGTTTTGAAGAATTATTGGAGCTGGATTTGAAAAGTCATGTGTACTTCAATGTGTAGCTCTTGATGTTTGTGGAAACTGATTCAAATAAGATGTTCCAGTGAACACTGAGAAGTGAAAACAATAAAGAAGTTAGTAGTGCAATTCTTGGGATGGAGTAACAGATTGGAGATGGGAATTCAAAGCAGAAAATATGGAGGTCAACAGAGCTTGTATTTTAACGTAAATGAATACTCCCTTGGGGTAATACCAAAAACTACTAATAAAGAATAACTTTTTGTGGTATATATCATCATGTCTCCATCTCCAAAATAAAGGATTATAAAAGCTATTGAAAATCTATTAAGAACCACTCAGGAATGTTGCAGGTTTTTATTCCCAGCCTTTGAGGCTGAGGTATGCGGATCTCTATGAGTCCAAGACCTGCCTGGTGTATAACAACAGGTTCCCAGGTAGCCTCTGAAAAACCTGTTTCAAGAAACAAAAAAAAAAAAATTCTACTAAGAAAACTATGAAAATGAGTCATCAAGATTGCCACCAGATCCAAATTATAAAGGATCTCAGACTGTTCTTCACTACCTTGCCAATATGCCATGTTGACTTTTTCTGCTTAGTGTATTTGAACAGTGTCACTGCTGGCCTACAGCACACATGCACTGGAGTTTCAGGCTTATTCTGCATGTAAGAAAGCTTAGTTGGGGCCAAAACCCCACACCAGTCAGCTCTGCCCTAAAACCACATGGCCCAAAGTGATAAACTGAATTTGGGCAGGTACAGGTGGTACCTAGTTTTGCAACTTGGTGTGGTTCAGTGCGTACAGCAAACACAGGTAGCTCCCAGAACTTCCTTGAGGGCAATTAATACTTATCAGTTGATTCTTCTGTTCAATCACCCTGAAGGTAACAACTGGGTAAATGAACTGACACATCAGCTCTAACTTTCAATTTAGGGAAAAACAAACCAATTTTCTGTTGCTTAAAAACTTTAGATGGCCTGTTTTATTTGTTTGTTTGTTTTTGTTTTCTTTTCCAACATACTTTGCCAAGTTCCTACATAGTTTTCTTGGAGGAAATTCAAAGCTGTCATTATATGGAAGCACATGGAGCAATGAAATGAGACCTGATCCTGAAAAATAAAAAGACATTTCAGAGCAGTGACTCTCAGGTCCTACATTGAGATACACAAAAGCATCAGCTTATTTCCTGAGGCCTACAAATAGGATGCTAAATAGGGCAGTGCTGAGCAGAATGTCTTCAGGAATTAGCACACACACACACACACACACACACACACACACACACACACACACACACAAACCACACAAACACACACACACACACCACTTCTTAATTCCGAGTCAAGAAGGGATATTTCTTAGGAGTCAAGTGGTATAGCTAGGCTGATCACAGTGAGTTCGAAGTGTGAATGCCTCATCGTCTCTTACCTCAGAGGCCGATTTCTGACACTGATTATGATGGAGGATGATGTCTCTGCATAGGAGAGTTTTCCCCTAGCTACTACAGTGTGGCTTTTAGACTGGAGAGGATAGGACAGAGTGTGATAGTAGCTGTAACTTGGGGACTGAGCTTTCACTCTGGGGCTTGCTCCAGTGTTTCATAGGAGAGTGTTTTTTTTTTTTTTTTTTTTTTTTTTTTTTTTGACTTTATAGGAAAGAGTGCGATAGTAGCTGGGGATAGGGGGCTGAGCTTTCACTCCGGGGCTGTGCCCCAGGCCCCGGAGTGTAGGTCTGCAGCTCCACACTGGGTGCTTCAGCTTCTCTTGCTCCAGCTCTCCAGGACCCCGGTGCTGGAGGTCAGAGTGCCAGTGTTGACGCGTCAACTGAGATAAGGAGGTGGAGAGGGCAGTGGTGCCAGCCGGCCCCAGAACCCTTCCCTTTCCCAGTGCCCCCCTGACTGTGCTCTGCTGCTTTCTATCTGTCCAGCTGCAAGGCACCCATCGTGGGCACAGGGATGGCGGTGACTAGTACTGCCACCGTGGAGTGCCCATGGAGGATTTTTGAGCTGCTGCCAGTTCTAATTATCTTCATGTTCTGTGAATTTAAAGTAAGTAGTGCCATGCTCATGGTTCATTTGACCATGAATAAAAATGCTCTATGGAGGTTCTAAATGAAATAAGGATTTTGGTCATTTTCATCATGTTGGCTGTTTGGGGAGAAAATACACAAAATTAATGCACAGTTGAAGTCTATTGCCTATAGAAGTACACATGCAAAACAAGGGAAGGGAGTGATAATATTTCCCTGGGTTGCTGGGAAAGTCTTTAGACTGCGCAAATAAGTTTTAGTAGATGAGGTGTGAAAACAGCATGCACAGGAGCTCACAGCATAAGTGAGCCAAGGGCCTGATGTGAAATTATGCTTACTGTAGACCAGTGGGTCTCAAGGATTGCTGTGGGGTGTGAGATCCAGCACAGGCTCATCAGTAGTGAAACACATAGAAAAAAATGTATAGATATTCCTGATAGTGTGAGAATCAAATGTCAGGGAAAAAAAACACAGGAAGGAGAATTGATAGGGGTAAGAATAGAGAAGTTGGTCCTAAATGGGGCAAGAAGAAATAAGAGCTAAAATGAGTGTGACTTTCTTGATTAGCTGTAGAGATGGGTGGGATGTGTGGAGAATCTAGAATAATCCCAAGTTCCTGGCTGTGTCATTTAAGTTACTGAGATGGGGCTTATGGGAAGAGAAGCATTTTGTAGATGAGAGATGATTTCAGATCACACACATCTCTCTCAGAATCCACAATTAGGGCCTAGGGAGATGGCTCAGTTCGGAAAGGAAAGTGCTTGCCATGATCTGGAGTTGGAGCCCTTAAGGCAATGTAAATGCTGGGTGGAGGTGTGAATAGAGGAATCCCAGGTTCACTGGTAATCAGTTTATCAGTGAATATGTGAGCTCTAGATTGAGTGAGAGACTGTGCCTTAGAAAAATTGAGGTAGAAAAGGAAGACATTACCACAGCAGCCTCTGTCTTTTCACATAAAATACACAGGCACCTAGCAGTTACCAACACTTATTTTTGGTAAGGTTGTGGGTGAGGAACATGGAGACATTTTGCAGACTTGGCTGGATTTTCTGTGGTTCACTGTGTGGATGTGTGTTGCATTTTGTAAGGGAACAGTTCTCTCCCCTTCAGGATGGTGTTAGCTATGAGTTTTCTATTGGTGCAGTTTATCAGATTGAGAAAAGTAGTCCTAGTTTGCAGTCTCCTGATGATTAGAAGGTTGATTTTCTTACATATTTTATTACTATCTGTTGAGATCTTCTTTTTGTTCATTTCTTTTACTGTGGATTATGACATTCTTTATTTAAATGAACATTACATTGCTTTCTGTGTATATATGGTGTGTGTGTGTGTGTGTGTGTGTGTGTGTAAATCCAAAGCCCCAAGAGTCGGTTTTATCCTTCTACCACATTGGTGATGGGGGTCAAACACAGTCCCTAAGGATTGGTGGCAAACTTTTTACCTGCTGAACTATCTTCTAGGCCCAATAATATTAAAATTTTTATTTAGATGTATTTATTATATATAGTGTGTTCTTTCTCCTTATATCCCTGCAGGCCAGAAGAGGGCACTTCATTGCAGATGGTTGTGAGCTACCATGTGGATGCTAGGAACTGAACTCAGAACCTCTTGACAACTAGCTAATGTTTTTAAACATTGTGAGATCTCTCCAGCCCTTGCCCCCACATATTTTTTTTACAAAGTCTTTTATGACTATACATTTTCCTGTTAAACACTGAATTAGTTGTTTTGTGTAAGTTTTGTGTTGCATTTTATTATTTAAAAAAAAAAAAAAAACCTTTTATGTTCATTGATGTTTTGCTCTTGCATGTATGTCCATGCGTCACGTCACTTGTTTGCTGTTCTTAAAGATGCCTTAAGGGATGACATATTTCCCTGGAAATGGAGTCATAGATAGTGGTGAGCCACCAAGTGGATCCTGGGAACCAAACATGGGTCATTTATCTACAAGAATGACAAATGCTCTTAATTGCTGAGCTCTCTCTCCAGTCCTTCCTGTTTTTTTTTTTTTTTTTTTTTTTGATAACTAATTTTAACCCATTGTAATCAGTGAATATGCTTCTCGACATGGGAAGTTTTTAATTGAATTTTTAGTATTTTAAACTATTTGTATGCGTGTGTATGTGCTTGTAGCTTCAGCTGCCCAAGGAAGCAGCAAGAAGGCATCAGATCTCACAGAGCTGGAGTCATGGGCAGGCACTTAGGGATTTCTTGACATGGATTCTGGGAACTGAAGTCTGCTCCTCTGCAAGAGCAGTAAATGTTTTCAGCTGCTGAGCCATTTCTCTGGGCTTGGCCCTGTGATTTGATTATTTAAAGAAACAAAACAAAAAACAAACAAAGAAAATATTGAGGTGTGTTTTAGCATAGTGCCTGGATTTTTTCTGAAGAATCATCCATGTACATTTGAGAGTGAATGTATTTTCTGCTATTATTGCATAGTATTTTGCTAGTATGATAGTCTAACTTATTTGTAGTGATTTTACCTCGTTCTCTTTTCATGCTGACTCACTGAAAGTGAGATCTAAAAGTAACTATCTACTTTTGATGAACGGTTTGTTTTATCCTTACTTCAACAGATTTACTTCATTTTGTGGTTCTCTTGCATAAAATCCTACATCTCAAAGACTGAGCTAGCCTTTTCCATCTCATCTTTGTTTCTAGTAACAATTTTAGTCTTAGCCTTTTTTATCTGCTATCAGAGGATTCAATCTACTTGTTTATGATCAGTTAGTATTGGGGCCTGGTGATAAAGACTAGAATAACCCACTGAGGGAAGGTAGATTCAGGAAGAGTTAATATATGCAATTAACTGCAGGCATTACTCTGTGAGGTGTGGAAGAATATTTTAGAGGGTATGTGGAGGGCTTGTTTATACATTCATAGTCTTTGGAGGGAGATAATGGAAATATTTGCCATGCCTGAATATCTGTTCTGGTGATCCTAGAGGCAAATCGTTGTTATCATTGCATTGCAACATGATATCACACTTTTGTGTATGTGAATCAGGTGAGAAAGAGAGAGACAGGACCAGGATAAAATACTTTTAACCCTTTTCTGAGCCCTTGTAAGGCCAGTACTGTACCTTAAGGATCTAAAACACAAGGTTAAAGGAACTCTCCATGAAACCCAGAGCAGAGGCTGTGCACCTACACTTTGGATCCTTTCTGGAGTCACAGATGTAAAAAGGAAAATAAAGATACAGGGAATAACAAAAAGTGGATACTATTGCATGCATTTTTTTTTTGGTAGAAGTTAATAAGCTGTAGATAGCAGCTTGTAAAAGGTCCTTGTCATGTACTAGCATAAAACAGGTTTTATAGATAGTAATTATCTAAGGATTTGTTGTTCATTTTGTCAGACAGCTGTGGAGTTTCTAGATGGTGTATGTTGATGCCTGGAACGAGTCAAGCCCATCATTTCTATGGTTGTTTTTGAAAGAGCCATTTTCTTTTTGGGCTCAAATTGCATTAATTACTCAAGAGACAGGAAGGAAGGGTTTAAATCCCAACTCTGAAGCTCTGTCAGTTGTTTCTTCTCACTCTCCCTTCCTCAGAGGACAAGCTGCGGATCAGTGTTTTTCCTCTGCAGGAAATGTTATTTCAAACCCAGTGCATAGGGATAAATCATGAACCTGAACTCAGGGAAAAGAACCAAACCCAGATCATTGATACTTTTCTTTTTTACTGGATTTTAAAAATCTTTGGTAGGCATGGTGTCTCTCACCTATCTCCTTAATAAATACATGAAGATTTATTCTTACTTATGAATGGCTGACCTTAGCTCAGCATTTTTCTAGCCAGCTTTTCTAAATTAAATTATCCCATTTCTCTTTATGTGTTGCCTCTGAGATATTTTCCCTTTATTTATTCTATATGCCTTGCTTTCCTCCTTACTCTGTGACTGGAGCCCTTGGTGTCCTCCTCCACTTGTCCCTGGATCTTCTCTAGGTCTCTCCTCCTATTTATTCTCTCTGCATGCCAGCCAGCCCTGCCTAGCTATTGGTCTGTTCAGCTCTTCATTAGGCCAATCAGGTGTTTTAGACAGGCAAAGTAATGCAGCTTTACAGAGTTAAACAAATGCAACATAAAAGAATGAAACACATATAAAATATTCCACAATGTTCTTTTCTTGATACTATATCCTTATCCTTTAACTCTCCTGGAGTTATGCTCTGTGGAATCTCCCCATAATGTCTGTTTGAAAACTACTGTTTCACCACACTTAGCCCCTCAATAAGAACAATTGTAATTTACAAAAAAACATGTTTGGAGGCATTCTGCTTTGTATTTTATGTTAGCCCATTCAATATAAATAGAGTTGGCCACAGCCACCTGTGCCTGTCTTTGTACCAGTACTGTTGAAGAAGCATGCTTATAGGTTTATTTTCTTTGTCTCGAAGGTTGTGGCAGCAGTGCCTGAAGATAGGACAACAAGCTTTGATCCTAGTGAGCCATCATTAGAATTGCTGATATGTGTGGTTGCCATTGCACTGCTTACCATTTTCTTATTTCTTTGGAGAGGATAGCGATAAGTAAGTTACCACTTATATAGTAAGTGATAAGTGAATGGTCATTCTAGGTTTTTTGCTTTTGTTTTTTAAGTTTATTTCCTTTTATGTGTATGACTGTTTTGCTTGTATGTATGTGTGTGTGTTACGTGTTCCTGGTCTACAGAAGTGATTAGTGGGCCTTTGTTGGATGTCCTGGAACTGGAATTACTGATGATTGTGAGCTATAATGTCAATGATGGCATTGAATATTGGTCCTCTACAAGACTAACAAATGCTCTGAGCCATTTCTCTGTAACCTTCATTTTGTGTTTAGACTGAACAACTAATTGGAGAAACTTGTTATTTCAGGGAAATGAGTTAGGTCTCAGTGTTCTGCGTTATGCTAACAGGTGGTTTTTAAAAACTGAACAGGGATTAACAGAAATATTTTTATGTAAGTATATTTTAAAAGATTTTATTGTAGGGATACTATACACTAGTACTAAAGCCCCAACTTTCTTTCTTTCCCTTTTCTTCTTTTAATTTGGGGTGTCTGTGCTTGTTTTTAACAATATTAAAAAGTTTGCAGGTATATCTACTTTCCAACTAAGAGTAAAATATCGCTACTTTCATGGCTATCCTCGATCATATATTGCTTTTTCCTATGCTAACTGCTTTTAAGGAGGGAGTCATAACATAGCCTTTACTTTCTGAGACTTCTTTTTAGATGTTGGCCTTTGTGCTTCTGACTGACTTCATTTCTAATATCTTCATGGTTTTTTCTTCCTTACCTTCTGCTTACATATATCCCACTGTTTTTTGTCATTTTTTTTCTTCCAGTTTTCTGTCTCTGTTTTCTAGGTGGCATGAGTGTTCTTGTTTGCGTCCTTTGATCAATTTACCCTATCCCCACTGTTCTCAAGGGTGTATTTATCCCTTCCTCATCGAAAGCTGAAGTATGAAGAAGAAAAAGACTAATGAGTTTTTTAGTCAGTCAAGGTCTAGGGTCCAATGATATTACATATATTTTTATTTTGATTATTAACCGTAGGAGATTTAATAATGGTGGCTCCTTAAAATACTTTGTTTTAGAGCCAATATATGCATGGGAAACATGGGGTTAAGAGGAATTATACAGTTTTCTTTAGAATGAGACTGTTTCAGAGACACACATGATACCACACAATGGGAGACCTTACTATATAGCATTGTTTTCATTTGAAATAAAAGGCTTTCGGGTAATTTATTTACCATAAGGCCATAAGAAATTTGGCGTCTTAAAGCTGGAAGTAGAAGTCAGATAGATTTGCTTGAAGATATATTTGTTTTAATGTAATTTTGTTGAATTTTTGTTTCAGATTCAGAGCCGACTTTATTTGAGTAAGTAGTCTTTTTTGATTTTAGATCTTGTGATTGTATCTAATTTAAAGTGTTTTCACACTTTAGTACTAATAATCTTTCCTTTGATTTCTCAGTAAGAGAGAATAGACTGGCTGTGGAACTTGCAATGGAAATCAAAAAGAAATGTGATCTAATTGACAAAGTGTGCCTTGCTCAAGAGGAGGTAAGATGTGTTGAAAATACCACCCATCACAGTGTGCTGCTTAATTGTTCTCCATGGGTTATTGCCTGCCATCAGAGCTTTGTTTCAGACCAGAGCTCTGTTGCTGCTCAACTTCATCACTTAGCCATTCGCTTTGCAGCCACCCTGGTAATATGTAGTGTTTACCTTCCCTGACTATTTAGTCAGAGCACTTTGATTTGCTTATTGCTCATTTAGATATTGTAAAATTGCCTTTTATGTCTTATCCACCTTAAAAGATGACTTTATTTTTATTGTGTGTGTCTATTTGTGTCTATGTGTGTAGGCATGTACCAAGAAGGCATTTGTGTGGTGATCATAGGATCATAGGACATGGAGGAGTCACTTTCCTCTTTTTACTATGTGGGTCCCTGGGATTGAACTCAGGTTATCAGTCTTGGCAGCAAGCTCCTTAACTACTTTCTGAGCCATCTCACTTGCCCATTTCCATCCTTTTAAATGCACTCATAATGTTTCTCAGTTTATGCCATATAGATTAGGGCCTTTGCTTTTACTATTTTATGTCATATATAAGAGTTTTTTCAGATATATGGATTGTAAATCTCTTCTACTCTGTGGCTTGCATTTCTGTTTTGTTTGGTGTCTTAGAAGGTAGAGGATTTGAATTACAATTTAATGTAGTGTAATGTTTCATGAGATTTTTTTGCTTATCAAGGATGTAAAGGTACTTTTACTTGTTATCATGTAGAGACTTTATTTACTCTTTTCATTTGGACATGCTAGGGCTACTGTGACAAAATACCTTTAGCAGCAGAAGTGAATTTCCTTACAGTTCTTGAAACGAGTCCATGGAGATATAGCCAGGCTTTGCTTCCTCTGTGACCTGTCCCTTGACTTTAGATAGTACTGACTGCTTGTTGTGTCTTTCTCTGTCCTAGTGCTCTCCTCATAGGATATCAGTCATATTACGTTGCGGTCATCTTAAATCCCTCATTTTAACCTAGCTGTATTCAAAGGCTTTGTCTCTAAATAACACAAATTCTGAGGTGCTGATATATAAGAGACAGGGTTTCTCTGTGTATCACTGGCTGTCCTGAAACTCACTCTGTAGACCAGGGTGGTCTGAAACTCACAGATTTTATCTTCCTTAACTTGCCTTATTTATCACATTATATAAATGTCTGATAGCCAGTTACCACATATTGTTCTACTGACAGACTGGAGAAGCCATTAATCCATTCTGGGGATAGTACATGACTCACTTGTTTGTATACACTTTAGTCACACTTGCTGTTAGGGTTTTCAGCCCCAGCAGATGTGGAGCAACTTTGCTAGTCACAACACAAACGTTCTGCCATATGTTGCCTAGGCTGATGGTTGTGGCTTGTTTTTAGACCTGGCTTTCCTCAGCACAGTGTTTAGATTGCAAAACTAAGCTCAGAAAATCCAAGGGTACTTTACATGGTGGATATAAATCCTGTTTCCTTCTTTGGTGTCTTTTTTTGATACACGTTGAGATAAAATTTATATTTTTTTCCTCACGTGTTCCCTTGTTTCATTCAGTATGAAGGCTTAGAGTCATCCTTAAAGGAGGCCAACTTTGACAAGGCATCAACAGAAGTACAGAGTTTGAAGGTTAAAAAAAAAGTATGATAGAAAAGCTAGGGAAAAGATTCTTATTAGAAATATCTTGATTCCTCAAAAATAATTATGTCAGCAAAATATGAAATTGTGTATCTGGATCTTACAATGTACAGAAAAAGTTAGTGGAAACAGAATATTTGTACGTAGCATAAATATTTTAAAACATAACAGTTTCAACTCTTGTCATTAACTTGTTTTGAGGGATACAAAATCAGTTTATCAGAAGGTATAGATTTATAGAAAGAAAGAAATTCTGCATTCTATACTCCAGTGAATGGATTGGAAAGACAATTCCTACTTTTGACATAGTTTGCTCCAGGAAAGAGACATAGAACTCTCACAAATTTAAGCATAGTAACAGACAAGTAAGTTGTAACCGTATTATTTTTTCTTACCATGGTATAGTAGACATTTACTAAAATTAGACCAGAGGTTTACATTGTAAATAATGGCATGGTGATAAATATTTAATCCCTTTCTGTGCATCAACCCTTGTCTACACACTCCATCACATCCAGTTTCCAGTCCATAACCATGATTTCACAGAATGGAGAGTTTAGGAGAGATGGAAAGTTAACTCTCCCGATTCAGAGGACACAATGACTCATCTTAACAGACAGAGTATGATGTCATGAAGTGCCTCAATACTCTTTGCAAGTGGAACGGTTATTAAAACTGAGTTGTGAGCCTGTATAGTAAATAGAAATAGCCTGCTCCTCCCAATGATAAAACAGAAAAAAACTTTGTCCCTTTGATTATGTGTTCAGTCCAGAATGGCAGTTCTGTCATCCTCTGTCCTAAGTAGCAAGTCTGTGTCTTATGATGTAGAATGCCCTTGTAGAATCCGCAGGGAGTTTAGACTCCAAATAAACTCATTAATTTTTCTTTATTTTTACATAGAAGTTATTTTTTTTTTGGAATACAACTGTTTTAATTCCTTCAGGGGGTATTCATTGTTTGCCATGGTTAACTGATGGTCACCTAAAATACTTACACTTTTTTTATAGAAGTTGCTGGCAACTGCTAAATCTGCTGTTATTTTAATATTTGAGAAATGAAAAAATGTGTATAGTGTTTATTAATTTGAGTATACTCATCTGATTTTTACCCTATACTCATCTGATTTTTACTCTAAATAAAAATTCTTATGTTTGGCTTGTTTAAAGTTAGCTTTCTATTTTAGGCAACTTATAAAAATCTTGAAAGAGATAAATCTAAACTTTAAGAAGAAATATTACTTATAGAGAAGAAACTAGAAGAAGAGAGACCTAAATGTTATGAAGAAGAGGAATTGGTGAGTCTTATATATTCAAATAGAATTATGAATCTTATATAAATTAAATATGGATTAAAATATTATATGTGAGCCAACCATAGTGGCACAAACACATAATACCAGCACTTGGGAAGAGGAAACAACAGTTCCAAGCTATCCTGCCCTGAACAGGGAGAGGATATACTATCTTCAAAAATGTAAAGAAACTAATGTATGTAAAAAATGGAATGCAGGCTGGGCATTCTTGACAAATGCCTTTAATCTTAGCACTCGGGAGGCAGAGGCAGGCAGATTTCTGGGAGTTTGAGGCCAGCCCGCTCTAATGAACCAGATGCAGGAAAGTTCCAAAGTGGCACATAAAAACCCTGTCTTGAAAAATCAAAAGAAAAAAAATGATGTAGAATAATATGAGAACAAAAATTTTCACATCTGATCTGATCTTTTCACCTCTTTTGTTTATTTGTTGTTATGTTTTGTTTTTTCAAGACAAGCTCTGACTGTTGTGAAACACACTATGCAGACCAGGCTGGCCTGGAACTCACAAAGATCCACCTCTTTGCCTCCTATTTTCTGGGATTAAAGACATGTGCCAACACATCCCATCAAACTTTTACTTTTTAGATGTTATGATGAGTGGCTTGTGCATATTCCTGTTTTCTTATTGTTTATATTTATTGACATACTCTTAGAATATAGTCCTGTATGTATAAGTGAGGCTTGCCTCAAACTCATGACCTTCCTGCCTGTGCTTCTTAAGAGCTGGGATTACAAGTGTGCACCCCCACACATGGCTAGCTTGTTATTTAAATGGAAAATTACAATATTTACGTTGCAAGTAACCATAAACGATATAATTTGAATATTCATAGTGAAAAATATTAACATATATGTGTATATATATATATATATATATATATATATATATATATATATCTTTTATTTTACTTTAAATTCTGGATTAAGCAAAATCTTGATGTGTGTGAGATTTTTTAACATATGAATTAGTGGGTTCACCTTAAACCTGAAAAATTCTATGATGTATTGCATTTGTAAGGACATCATGTGATTACATAATTTGTAAAATTCTTGTGAGCAATTGGAATGCAAGCTGATAAGGCCTTCTCATCTGGCCTCTAACTTTTATTAACAGTAAATTAACAATGTACCTAACTAATGCATGTTGTCTTGGAGCAAAATGGACTTATTAAATTCTTACTGACTGATACTGTCTTTTCAGGTGAGTGACCTTTCAAAAATGATGCAGTCTCTAGCAGATGAATCACAGTCTGTCAAATCACAGCTAGCTGAAGTAAGTTAAGTTGAAATAAATTGGTCTTTCACTTCTGAAGACCATTTATCTTTCATATTATTATTGAGTATATTTGACAGAGTTTTTAAGAGCAACAGAACTTATGAGATGTCATATATATATATATATATATATATATATATATATATATATATATCTCGGGTATTTATTAAAGCGATTTCCAGGCTGTGTTCCACTCAGTCCAGCAATGTCAGTCTACCAACAGAGAGTCCAAGAATCCAGGACTTTCTCAGTCTATCAGGCTGGATGTCTCACCTGATACTCAGTATACACTGGAATACCAAAGACGTAGTCTGTAATGCCAGTGAGGGTGAGGACCAGCAAGCTTCCTCCTTCCAATGTCCTTTAGATAGGCTGCTGCCAGAAGGTATAGCCCCGAATATAGGTGGATCTTCCCACCTCAAAAGATCCAGATTAAATGTGGGTTTTGCCAGTTGAAATGATTTAATTTAGAAACAGTACTCACAGCTTCCTTGGGTTTTAGTTAATTCCAGTTATCGTTGATAACCAAACATAGCCATCACATTAGGTAATAATATGTTAGCATTTGAAATGTAGCCAAGCTTAAATATGCATTTGTTTTAATGTGTTACTTTGATTGAAAATCATTTTCCTCTGGATATATTTAACCTAGGAATGTATCTGAGAACTCTTGAAGTTGTGTAACTTGTATCGATAATAAAAAGACTTGCTTCCTGCCATATAAAGTTTAGGTCAGGAGACAAAGAGTAAGGAGTGTGGGGTCTTTCTCTAATATCTACTCCTGCACTAGTGAGCATTGAATAGAGAGGTCACCAGTGGAATGTCCTCATAAGACCTCCAGAAAGCCTTCAATTCTGGTTAGAGTTTCTTTTTTAAAATGACAAAGTGGGCAGGCAAGCAAGCAAATTTTTCTGAAGTGTACATGACAGTAGCAGGTTTCTAAGGGTGACAACCCATTCTTTCAGCTATTTCTCCATGTTATTCCCTTCCTGGTAGCAAGTGAAGCCATGTTTGGCAAATAGGCAGTACAAGCAGTGTTTTAAATAAGCCGCTAAATAAACCAGTAATTCTGTAACTAATAATTGTTCTTTTCTATTTCAGTAGTTAACAAAATTGTCTGCATTGTACATGGAAGGTTCAATAATTTGTTCAAAGTCATGTGGCAAATGAGTGTATCAAAGTAGTGTTGATACTGTCTCTGCTGTAAATAGTGGAATGTTTTGGCCTTTGCTTACATTTTATGTTCTCTAGAAAAGACATAATCAGGGGGCTTTCTTTAAATTGTTTTAAACGGTGTATTTCTGTTACTTAGGCCAAAACCACACTAAGAATATTTGAAATAAATAAAGAACGACTTAAAGGAGTAATAACAGATACCTTGAATGAAAATTCTCAACTTCAGGAAAGCGTGCATCAGGTTTGTAGACTACAGATATTCTTTTAGATATGAATATAGCCTTTGATGTTCTTGGCACCTCACGAATGAACCATGTGTGGAGTTGTGTAGTGAATGAGTAAACTTATGAGAGCAGGAAGTCTCCCCTGCAGACTCCCATAGAGGATTTAAAAGTGTGTTCTTTCATCTGTCTTCTCCCATGATAGAAGGCAGTCCGAATTTTTACTCTCACAGGAGACATCGGCTAACCGGATTCCTCACAATAAAGACTGTAGTAAGAGTTAACAGATTACCAATTGGGGTCCTAGGGGAGGGAGGAGTTCTTGGGTAATATAAAGTGACAACTTAGCTTTTATCCTCACCCTCCTCTCTCCTAGACACTAACACACAAGTGCTCTCGCTGCTGTTGTCATAAATCTGTTTTACCTTCCCAGGTCCCAGGCCCCTTCCCCTCTGTCACTTTCCTTCCTTCCTTTCCCTCCCTTGCTTTCTCTCTTTTCCTTCCTTTCTATAGTGTGCATATTGAGATGGGTGTGTGTGTGGGGATGTGGTGTGAGTGTTTGACTGTGCACAGGTGTGACATGGTGTTGGTCCTTACTTTTACTTTGTTACAGACATACAGTTCTTTTCCTCTTGTGCAAACGCTTTTACTATCTTCCCTACTTACTAGTGAGACATTTTATTCTTACAGTATTATGGATCTCTAAATAGTAGTCTGTCTGACTTGACTATATATCCTGAGTTGCCCGAAGTTTTATTTTACTTCTTGGCTTCCTGTAATGGATATTTGTAATCTATCTCAATGGAAATGTCAATCACTCAACTGCCTTGGCTAATTTGTTCATTTACAATTCTATTATTGTTATTATTGTTATTTATTTTTTAAGAGTGTCTTGTATTGGAATTCAGGGTGACCTGGAACTTACTGAGCTACTCAGTCTCCTAATTGCTAGGTTCATAGTTATCTGTGTGCCTACTGCCAGATTTTTCCTCTTCTATTTTTTATTTTAATTATGTGCATGTGTGTAACTTGATTGTAGATATGTGCACACAAGTGCAGGTACCTTTGGAGGTCACAAGCATCAGATCCCCAATATAGTCTGTAAGGGGAATCCAAATCCATGTCTCGTGAAATAACCATAGATATTCTTGGACTCCTCCTTCATTTTCTTCTGGGGGCCATTTTTCTTGGAATCTTAGATTCTCCTAGTCCAATAAGAATGTTTAATGTGTGGCAGTGGTGGCACATACCTATTTATCCCAGCACTATGAACAGAAGCAGGTGGATTTCTCTGACTTTGAGCCCAGCCAAGTCTACAGAATGAGATCCTGGATAGCCAGAGAAACCATGTCTCCAAGAAGGAAAGAAGGGAGGAAGGAAGAAAGGAAGGAAGTAAGGAAAGAGAAAGAGCAAAGAAAGAAAAAGAAAAATGTGTTCTAAAGATCTACTGGGAATTTTTGTCCTGTTACCACAGTTCACTCAACAGCCAAGGAATCTTGTTTCCTTATCTAAAATGTTCTGTTTCCTGTTTCAAAAGAGAACATTTGTCAATTCATTAACTTGTTTATCTTTCAGATAATAAGGTACAGTAGGTATTATAAAATGAGATTGCATAGCTGTAAAGGTCTTATTTTCCATTTTTAAAAATGATTTTATTTTGAAATTAATTATTATTTTTTAATTTTGTGCATGTGTTATTTGTGTGCATTTGTGTTCATGATTAAGGTGCTCTCAAATGCCAGGGAAGGATGTTGAATCTCCTGTACTTCGAGATATAAGTGGCTGTGATGAGCCCGATATAGGTGCTGGGAACTGAACTCAGGACCACTTGGAGAACAGTGCATAGTATTAATCACTGAGAAATTGCTCTAACTGGTTGTTCTCTTTCATGTTTCTGATATATAGATACTTATTTGCACTTCTTGGTGTTTTGATTCTGTTTTGTTGTTGTTAGTGTGACAGGGTTTCTCTGTGTAATAGTCTTGGCTGTTCTGGAACTCACTATAATCTCATGCAGGCTCACACCAGGAGATCTTTCTGCTGTGCTGCATTATTTTTTAAATAAAATTTTGATATTGCTGCATTGTCTTCCCTTTCCATGTTTGGTTTTGAAACATGAATGTTGTGTTGATTATGGAACCTTCTTTGCTTTCTGCCCTTTTTTTCTCCTCAAACATTATCTTTCTGTTGTCTTTAGCTCTCTGAGATTGTGTGATGATGTGTCACATATGGTTTCTTTAATATGTTGGATTCTTACATTCTGGAAACTCTTGAAACTGTGGCTTACTAGAACTATTTATTGTGATAATTTAAATTTTGTTTTTTTTCCTTTTTATTTAAATTGGAAACATAGTTGTCAATCCCAGTTCTCTCATGTTCCCATTCATGCCTATAACCCCCACCAAAACCCTCCCTATCCGCTTTCTGCTTCCCATGGAGGGTGAGGCCTTCCGTGACCATATAGCAATCCAAGAAATACTGGAGAGACTAACTTTAAACCCCTTCCATGATAATGATATTGACGACTACCTGATTTGTTGAGTGTGTTTGTGGATGTGTGTGTGTTCATTTGTGCACGGGGATACATGTGTGTAACTGTGTGTAGTGACTAGAGGCCTTAACAGTGTCAGGAATGGTCCACTTCATTTTTTTAGAAAGAATAATCTCTCTTAAGTAATTCTGTCTATCCTGGAGCTCCCTATGCAGAATAGGATGACTTTTATCTCACAGAATTACACCTGACTCTGATTCCTGGGCACTGAGGTGAAAGGTGTCCATTGCTGTGCTGGACAACATTTCATCTCATTGAGCTGGTTGGCCTTAAATCCAATTAGAAAGTGGTTGCTTACTTTAATAACACTTATGCTACTGTGGTACCATAAGCCACATCTTGCTGCTGGGTTGTTATTTCAGCTTGTGTGCTTCACAGGTAGGAGACATTGATGAATATGTTTTGTACTGCTGTATGCATAACACCTTACAGCATTATTGAAGCTTGCCAGTAGGGATGAAACATTCAGCTATATGTATGCATAAAAGAAAAAATGAGATGAGTGGCATAAAATGTGATGTATATATGCATGTTTGAGAGAAGACTGGTACAGGTAGGTAATAGGAGAGATATCAGGAGCATGTGTGTGCTTCTGTGTGTTGGTATGTGTGTATATGTTCAGGCATTCATAGGGACGAGAGGAGGACATTAGATCATTAGAATTACAGGCACCTGTGAGCTATTTAGTGCAGGTGCCGGGAACTGAGTGTGGGTCATTTGCAAGAGCAGTATGTGCTTTTAACTACTCTACTGTCTCTCCAGTTCCCTAATTCTTTCCTTTTGGTTTCCATTCCTTCATCTACTACTACTGCTTTCAATCATGAGCCTCTCTGGATTGTGTCAGGGCATCTTATTTTATGTTTTTCTAACTGGCTTATGTTTCTTATATTGCCTGTGGATTGTTTGGTCTCACATGTGTTCCTTCTGTTTGTCCATTTTCTTTTGGAGTTGATGCCTTTTCCTTTCACATCTTTGTTCTATCATCTCAGATTTTAGAAAACGTGGTGGTGAGGACTCCTGTGTTGATTGTCCTTACTATAATAAAAGCTGAGTCATCCTCACTTCAAAGTCCTACCATGTATACCAGGCTAAACTGGAACTCACAGTGATGTTCAGGCTCAGATTATCTGCGGAATATATATATATATATATATATATATATATATATATATATATATTGATGAATATATATATCTGGACATTGGTGGCACATACCTTAAATTCCAGCACTTGGGAGGCAGATGCAGGTGTATCTCTGCTGTGAGTTCCAGGCCAGCCTTTTCTACAGAGTTGGTTCTAGGACAGGCTCCAAAGCAATACAGAGAAACTCTATTGGGAAAACAAAACAAACAAACAAAGTAATGAGATGTAGCAGAGTATATAGGGTACAAATATAGAAATAATTGACTAGATTTTTCATACAAGTATGTGTCAAAATCATGTACTTGATGAAAATTTTCCTTGGAAATCTGTTGAAGAATATTTCTAATTTTATAGTCTTCTGCTTTGAAAGTTCTTTATAAAAAGGAACCACATCTGAGTCCCTATTAAAGTAGCAGCCCTATCTTTTTTAATATCATTAATGACACATTTAGTATCTTTTAATGATATTGAAAAAAATTCATCTAAAAATTGTGCTGTCTTTCACATCCTTGTTATTGTTTTCCTATAAGTATTTAGAAGAAGCTAAAATCATGAAAGGACAAATGAATCAACTCAATAAACAGAAAATAGCAATCAAAGTATCCAACGTTACAAATATCTAACATACAGGCAGAGCAACTCCTAAAAGTTAAGGAAAATCAGATCAAGATAATGGCTTGTTGGGTTTAGTCATTAGTTGGTCACAATTTTATACTTAATTGTAAAATCAAATAATTTTAACAGCTTTTATTTGCTATTGTGTCTTTTTGTTACATTTCAAATGTTTCTAGAACATACATAGATTGTAATACATGTGTTAACACTCCATGTCTTTGTTCTCCAGTATTTTAGCCTGGAGTTCATGAATAAAGAAATAAAATAATGATTTTTACCTTTTTGTTGTTTTATATAACCAAGTCCATTTAAATGAAAACAAACATTAGACAATATTTTGGAATTTGGGCATCGTTTTTCCAAACTACTTCCTGCAGGTAAGGGGCTCTGTCAAGGTAATTCCAAGAAGATGCAGAAATTCTGGCTGTAATTTTTTTAAGGCTGCTTTGTCAAGCTGTTTTGAATTTAGGATCACCTGGTACTCTGTTTCAGGCAGTCTGGCTTGATCAAACCACATTAGTCTGGAAGGAATCCACATCTTTTCACTTTTGTGGAAACAAAAATAGAAATCCTTTTCCCCAGTAATTTGTCCTTGAACTTAAATTTTGGAGTCAAATCATTTTTTTAATTTAATTTATTATTTTATATGTCCATGCCAGTTCCCTCTCCCTCTCTCATTCCCTCCCAACATTCCACCCTCTCTCCCTCCCTCCTTTCATTCACCCCTCCCTCCTTCCCTCCCTTTTATACTCTCTGCCCTCTCACATGCACTCTATTCACCCTCCCCTCCCATCCCCCCCCAATTCCATATGTAGGGGATTGCCATCCAGTTGGGGTCATGTAGATCTGACAGGTCCTGTGAAGTAGGGACTAGGGCTTCTCTCCTTTCTCTAGGTAAAGGCAGTTATCCCTCCATGGCAGATGTGTTAGCAAGGTCCTTTTGTGCACCAGGGATACATCCTGGCTCCACTGTCTGAGTTCCCTTAGACTGCTCAGTCCCTTTGCTGAGAGGCAAATTCAGTGAGGCCTGAGTCAGTCCCATGCTGGCTTCCCAGCTATCAATCTGGTGGCCCATTAGCTACTTCTTGTTCAGGTATGTTGTCTCTATGTGTTTCTGTAGCCTGGTCTTGTCCTCTCCATCTTCATCCGGGTTCTACTTCGACTCAGTTTTTATGTATGGGTGTTTGCTCCTGTTTCCATCAGGCACAAGTTTAGTACTCCATGGATAAGTTAGTTGTTGATCTCACTCTCCGGGAAGGTCATTTATGGTAGCCTTTCCATTGGATCTCAGATTGTTAGTTGGCAGCAGACTTGTAGGTCTCTAGACCTTTCTTTGCATTCAATTTTATCTTCAAACCATTATTGGGTCCATCTTTTATGTTCTCTTACTCTCTTTCTCTCTCTCTCTCTCTCTCTCTCTCTCTCTCTCTCTCTCTCTCTCTCTCTCTCTCTGTGTCATCTTCTATTCCTAACCGGGCACAATCTTCTTGGTCCTACATATTTTCCTTTCCTCCCCCTCCTTTTCTCCTACTTTTCTCCCCATTCGCTGCCCCCCCCCACTTCCCCTGAGCTCTGGGGGACCTCTCCCTTCCCAGTTCTGTGAGTGACTTCATATGAATGTCTTAGAAACACCTTGTATCCTAGTTTTCTGGTGATGTCAATTATAGGCTGGTGATCATTTGATCTAGTTCTAAAATCCATATATGAGTGAGTACATACTGTGTTCCTCTTTTTGTGACTGGGTTACCTCATTCAGGATGGTTTCTTCAAGTGCCACCCACTTGCCTGCATACTTCACACAGAGGCCAGAAGAGACCACTGGATGTCCTGGAGTTGGAGTTGCAAGTGGTTGTGAACCATCTGATATGGGTGCTGGGAATAGAGCTTAGATGCTTTAGCAGAGTAACGAGTCCGGAACTGCTCAGCTATATCTGCAGTCCAAATGTAAATTAGTAATATATATGTGTGTATATATATATATATATATATATATATATATATATATATATAAAGAATATCAAAAGAAAGTATTTTAGGGAGTGGGGAGATAGTTTAGTGGGTTAGTGCATTTGGTCTCCAGGCATAAGGACTTGAGTTTGAATTCTAAGCACCCACATAAGAAGAGCATGGCTGCACATGCCTGAGAGCCACACACAGGGTACAGAGACAGTGGAGATAGTAGAGTTCTGATTCCATGAGAGGTCTTGTCTTCAGGCAGTAAGCTAGACTATGATGGAAGAAGACACTTGCATCTTCTTACCTCATGCTCTTGCAGCTGTATGTGCACCTGCATACTCATGTGTGTATGATACACAATAAAGAAAATATTTTGTTGCTTTGTAGTTAACAAGAATGAACCATTATAAAACAGTGTATTTGATTTTGTTTTCTCTTCTTTCTTTTCCTTATTCTCTTCATCCTTCATTCCTTCCTTCATTCACTACCTCTCCTTCCTCCATCCATCCCTTCCATAATATCCATAATATTTTTTTTGCATATAGAGTTTCAAGAGGTATTTTTTTATTACCAGAACTCACTTTATTATATCAGGCTGTCACCCATCTGGGGTAAAAGATGTACCATGTTCAGCAAGTTAGTTTTTCAGGATTACTAGTCCCTAACTGTGGAGTTAGAAAATAAAACCAACTATTTACATATCTCAATTGCAGACAGATACATAGGGCACAAAAGGATTTATTTATGGGGATTGATTTAAAAAAAGTATAATATTTAAAAAGTTACTTGTGTATGAATGTGTCAGGTATGTGCATTCCATGATGTGGGTATGGAGTTCAGAAGACAAATTTTGGGAGGCAATTTTCCTACCATGTGGGTTCTGTGGATTAAACTCAGATTATCAGTCTAAGTGGCAGATGCTTTTACCTGCCAAGCCATCTCATTGGCTCAGGATTGAATTTCAGATGAGTTAAGTTCTAAATTGTAAAGCTATTATTATGAGTCATTACCTTCTCTTTTTGTTTTCTCTTTTTACTCAATATCCAGTCTCTGATGGAGAGCCTGCTAAGGATGAAAGACTGGAATACTGTGCTTGGGGAAGATGTAACTGATGATGGTAATCTGGATGTACAAGTGAACAATGACTTAGAGAATAACGTGCACTGACTTGTGGCGACTGGCTCCTTGTTTCCTCTTCATTCCACATTTGTATTGAGCTCCTCGTATACTTAGACTTGGCACATTTTGTCTATCTTCATGAAGTACCATGCACTCTTTCCACCTAATTTAGCTAGTCTTTTGTGTAAATCTTTCTTTACCTCTTCAGAGGTGTAGACTTCTTCTCTTTTGTTATTCTCTATAGCCTATATTTCTTCATTATAACAACACAGCTCTTAAATTCCATAACAAAAGGGGAACTATAGTAAGGTATATTTGTATTTTTCATTTTTATTTTATAATAGAAGAAACATAAATTCTAATTATGTTTAATAGTACTTAACTTGGAGCCATGGTTCATTAATAATTTTAGTGTTGAAGCCACGATTGACTAATTAACCTGGAGGCTGTAATGCCATAAGAATCTAAGCATAGTTAAGTCCATGGACACTGTTTATGTAAATATTCAGTTCTTGTTAGGTCTCTGTAGTGCACTGTCTATCTTCCTGAGTGTAGGTCACTCTACCTTATGTAAATTATTGTTTTTATTTTAATTACTCTTTTTACTGAGACAATCCCCTTGTCTTAGCTGTGAAATGTTGGAATTAGAGTCAAGAGCAAGTAAGCTCAGCCTCAAATTGTTTAATTTAGGCCGGAAGAGGGGTTGCAAGACTAGATGAAGAACTAATGCATTAATTTGGATGTGTTCACTAAGTATGGTTTTATTTTTCACTGTAAGTAATCAGCTTTGAGGAAGCTAATATATGTTACTGAGGTTTGTATTATTACGTAAAAATCTAGATGAGAAGGAGCAGGACCTACAGCAGAGATGAAATCTGTTTGTCCTCAAGTAACTAATTTAAAGATTGCTTACATTTTTTTGTATAAGGTTATGTGATAAATGATTAGAATTTTCTTTTTCTTTTGATGTATTAATTTTCTTTGCATTGGTGGTTTGCCAGCATGCTTGTCTTTATAAGGGTTTGAGATTCCCTGGAACTGGAGCTTCAGACAGTCGTGAGCTGCCATGTGGGTATAGAGATTTAAATCCGGGTCCACTGGAAGAGCAGCCACTGCATTCTCTCTCCAGCCCCTAGGATTTCCTTATCAATTTCTTTTTTTATATCAACTTTAGAAATTCTTATAATTAGTGTATTTAGAAATGTTCAAATTGTACACTCATTCCTTCCATTAAAGATATCTTCAGAAATATTATTGTTTTGTTTCCTCATTCACCTTGTTCTGGTTCCAATTGTTCCAAATACTCTTTTGAGAAATAAATAATAGCTGTGTTTTATTCTGGTTTATTCCCTCTGTCTGTTCTTAGTTAATCTGTGTAAAAAGTCCTGATTGTATAGGGTGAAGGCTGCTTTAGCAGCAGCACTGATGTCTTTATGTTGTCCATGATAACATCATCACAGGGAAAATAACTGCAGAACAGTGGTATGGTGTATATTGGGGATGATTTTTGTGTGTGTGTGTGTGTAATTGATAATTGCATTTCTTCTTCTTTTCCTTCTTTAAAGTTAAGCGCTTCGTTAAAAACCCTAGAAGGAGACAGAAACCAAATTTATACTCAGTTATCTAAAATAGATGCAACAAATGATGATCTTATAGGTAAGGGTTCTTGAGGAGCATGTCTCCTTAAATAGAATGAATTACTTCTGAGTTTTACTGTCAGTGGTACATGTACTCCATTTTCCCTTATATTTATGTAAATTTTTAAAATCATGTAAGAATGTGGAGTATGGTGCAACTTTGTTAGGGTTTCTATTGCTATGTAGAGACACCTTGACCACGGCAACTCTTATAAGGAAGACATTCATTGGATCTGGCTTATAGTTTAGAGTTCTAGGGCCTGCAGATGATAAATATACCATAAAGTAGTATTCCATAGTAATTGCACTGCAGAAGATCACACAGGCAGACATGGTGCTGGGGAAAGAGCCAGGAGTTCTATATCTAGATCTGCATGCAGCAGGAAGTAAGAGTGCCACTGCGTCAGTCTTCCTAATAGTGTCACATCATTTGAGCCTAGAGTGACATTTTCACTCAAGCCACCACAAGGAGTACAATGTTGGATATAGTTTTAGATGTTAAAAAGTTTTAAATTTAATTTTTTCCTTACATTTTTAAAATTGAGACAGTGATCTTCAGGACTTGAGCTTGTAATGTCTACTACTTTAATATATTCATATAATTTATTAGCATACACAGTAGTGGCTTTAGACCTATAAAATATATATTTTTTAGGGAAAACATTAAAAAAGTTTGCTGATTTTGTTCACATTGAAAAATAGTTTTTTTCCAGTTGTGTTTGTGCTGTAAAAGGTATATCACATCTCACTTTGTTAATGAATAAATTCATATGTTTATATCTGAAGAGAATGAATGGACATATTCAAATGTCTGTGCTGGTTAACTCAGAATGGGAACACAGGCATTTTTTTTTTATTTCTCCTCATCTATATTTTCTTTTCAAAACTGGCTTTATTGATCCTGTTACAATTGCATAAATGATGCAACATAAGACAAAAGCTTCTGCTTGTGGATCTTCATTTCCACCTACCTGATTCTTTTTCTGCCTGTTTCTAACTCTACACCTATGATCACAGGCAAGGCCCCTTCACTGATTACACAGCTGAACATAAACATACCAGAAATTAACAACAACAAAATAATCATCTCAGTGAATACAAGAAACGTCAATATGTAGTCAACCATTGCCATGGCTACACAGAACTTCACATTTCTTCCTTTTCATTCTTAACTTATTCTGTATTCCAAACAATAGCCAGAACCATTTGAATCTGGACCTATGCTCTATACCAGACTTCATCATTGGGATGCCAGCTTCAGTGTACTTTATCTTCTTTATAACCTTCAAGACGAGGATTGAGATCTGATGAGATAAAGACCAAAAGGGTCTCAAAGGCCTTTAACCCTTTTAATGAGAAAAATGGTTAAAAAAGATTGAACCATTGGATTAAATTGCTCTACTCATTGATTATAGGAATTGTATTGTTATTACACCTGAAAAAAACACTAGTCTAATTGAAAAAAAAATGCTGCTATCTCAGATGAATGATATGAAGAGCGTGGAAGATACAGAGGGGAATAGGCATTCTGTTCTCAAGGTAGCTTTATCGAGGCATACATTAACTTACATGTATCTTAGTAGGAAGTACCAGTGTAGCAAGCAATTAGTTCACCAGTTATTCCATTGTTTACTCCTTCTCTTGGCCAGTCTTAATCCCCTCCCCCCCACCGAGTAATACTGGAAACTCTTGTATGTGTAGAGCATTCCTCCAAATCCACCTTTTCTTTTTCCATGGTGTTTTTTTAAAAATTAGTTAATGTTTTTTATTTATTTACTTTATTGGGATTTTGCTCACATATATGTCTGTGTGAGAGTATCAGATCACCTGGAACTGGAGTTACAGACAGTTTTGAGCTGCCCTGTGGGTGATCGGAATTGAGCCAAGGTTCTCTGGAAGAGCATTCATTGCTCTTAACTGCTGAGCCATGTCTCCAGCCCCAACATTCTTTCCTTAAAGCGTCATAAATTTTTTCAATAATTTTACCATATGGGAGCATTTTTCTCTAACCATCTCTCATCTCCCATAATATCTGGCCGTTTTTTCACATTTCTACCTCAGCTTCTAACACGTCTGCTTTATATAGGCTTAAAATTACTGCACCTGGCCTGTATAGTGCCCTATTATAGTGTGTGGGTTCAGTGCATAAAAGCCCCTTCTTCTGAGCCTGATGGTCTGAATTCAGTCTCCAGTGGAAGGAGAGAACCCCTGCTAGTTGTCCTCTGACCTTTGCCCACCCGGGCATGCAGGCTCAGGTGAACACACACACACACACACACACACACAAATTTTTTTTTAATTGAGCTATACTTTTTCCCAGAACCCTTCCCTCTGAGCCTGCCCCTGCCTGCCACGTCTCCCAAACACTTAGTTTTAAAAGTTTTAAAATGAGATAAAGTAAGACACTAGAAAAAAGAGCTTGAGTGTATAATGATGAAATAATTTGTGTTGTTTTGTAAGACTTCTTTGCATTAGTATGATTCAATTATATTACAGCTTATATTGATCATTGATTTCTTGATAAGTGACTTGTTAGATTTGGCAGACAGCATGGATGGGCATTTTTTTCTGGTATAGCTTTACAATTTTTGCAGAAGTCACCTATGCATGATTTCCTGTACATGTTCACTTTGCTAATACTGTATTGACACAAACTTTTCTTTTGGTCCATATGTTTATTTAGCTTGCATTTTAGAATAATAACATCCCATTGCATATAGTTACTAAACTTTTCCTTGTTATGATATTGAAACTGCCCTTTTGAAGTATAGTGCATTTTTTCTTGTATTCGACTGGTTCACATATGTTTTGGGAATGATACCTTAGAGCAGGTCAGAGTTGAGGATCTCATTTCAATATTAGAGCTGTGTAGAGTTGTAGTAATCATAATGAAAGAAAAGTGAGATATGTAAAAATAATGGTATGCTACTTCATACAGAATTCACAATCACATAATTGATAATCCATTTTGTGTGTGTCTGTATTCATATGTATATAGAGGACAAAAGTAGATATTCAGGCTTTCCTTCAATATCTTTCCCCCTTATTCATTGAGAAAGCTCTCATTAAACCTGGATTGTGCTGCTCAGTGAGCCCTAGGAATCTTGTTTTTTCCCTTTCCAGCACTCAGACAGGACTTATATGGGTGCTCAAGACCCAAACTTTGGTCCTCATGTTTGTTTAGCCAGTACCTAACTGACTGAGCTATCTCCCCAATTTTGTGGGTGATTCAGTAGTATAGCAGTTGAAATAATGGAAAAGTCATTATTCTTTCCAGTATTCATATTGTTTGAGACTTGGTCTCTCAGGAAAGTGGAAATGAGCACTTATTAAAAGCTTGTTTGAATGACAGCACATGAACAATTTTGACTGAAAAAAAAGCTGATTTATTACGGTACTAGTAACTGAACTGTTGTCTATAGTAATTGTCTATAGCTGTATGTCCCTGGGCATGTCCAATCTTGTCAATTATCTTTTTTTCTTTAAGATTTATTTATTTATTATGTATACAGTGCTCTGACTGGATGCACACCTGCAAGCCAGATGAGGGCACCAGACACCATTACAGATTGTGTGAACCACCATGTAGTTGCTGAGATCTGAATTCGGGACCTTTGGAAAAACAAACACTCCCCTTAACCTCTCTAGCAGCTAAAAATTTAAGACATATTTTTAATTGTATATTGTCTGAGTGATTCCATATACATTAAAAAACCCTAGGCATGTGACTAAGGATTTTTGTTTTCAAGACAGGCTTCTCTGTGTATCTTTATAAAGTAGGTGGGTTTTGAAGTCACAGTGATCTGGCCAATTTTGTGTATCTTTAATATGATTTTAATATGTTTTTAATTTTATGAAATTCCTTTAATTTTGTTTCTTTATGATTTTGTAACTTTGTCTAGAGCATATGCGAAGTCTCAAGTCTGAACAAGTGTCTCTGCAGTCAGGGAATACACAACTTGAAATCGAGAAACAGAAGCTTCAAAGGAAAATCACAGTGATGAGGAAGCTGTACCAAGACAATGAAAGGATGCTTCACAGGTGAGAGGTGAATTGCAAGTGAGATGTCTTTAAATGCATGTTATGTATTAGAGGTTTTACACATTGATTATTGGATGTTATCAATTACATAGAATCATTCATGTTGTTTCTTTTATTTTTTTTTTTAATTTGTAGTTTGTGATTTCAAGACAGGATTTGTCTGTGTAGCTTTGCAGCCTATCCTGGAACTCACTCTGTAGACCAGGCTGGCCTTGAACTAAGAGACATCCACCTGCCTTTGCTTCCTGACTGCTAGTATTAAAGGAGTGCCCTACATTGCCTGGCTACATCATTCACATTTAAGAATGTTATTTTGTCTTGAACGTTTTTCTTCATGAACAAAATGTAAATATGTTGGAATTCCCAAGCTACCTTTCTCAGTATCTAGTAACATTTATCAGATTATTGCCTTAAACTCATGCTGACATACAGGGTCCGGGAATCTGAGTAGTGTCTTTGGATGGAACTTCCTGGTGTATATAAAACTGACTCCTTTCTTCTGTGCATGTTAGTCTTGCTTAATATTCCTTGTTGTAGTTACTAAATGGCAGTATCATTGTCTTTGTGAACAGGGCAGGTGCTAGTCAACCTTCAGTGCCCCTTTTGTGTCCCATATTTGTTTGTCTTATCATCAAATTCTGTCAAATTTCTTAACCTTTAATCTGATGGCTTTTTATCATCTACCAATACTCTGGTTAAAGCCATCATTAGCAATAGTTGGTTCATTACATTAGCCCTATGAATATCTTATACCTCAACTTCCTACACTGTCTTTTCTCTGTAAACTCAGAATAACTCCTAAAACATAAATTTTGCATACTGTCACAGTCTTTCCTGGACCCCCACCCCAAATGCTTTTAAACAGACTTAAAACAAGATTCTCAGAGCCAAGTTTAGCGTACCCACCTTGTGAGAAGCTATAGACTATACTATGTCTCTTTTCTTTGTTGCTATCTATTGCCATTGGCTTTCTTCATTTTTGGTGTGCCCAGCACATCTGTATGGTAAGGTCTTTTCATCTTTCAAGCTTTTACTTTTCTTCTTATTTTTTTCACTATGTGGTGTTCTATGTGCTTGCATTTTAGAATCTTTGTTTCATTCAGATATGGGTCCCACTGTCATCTTAACTAACTGAACCAATATGTCTTATTTTGTCCCGTTATTTCTCATCACATCTTGTTCTTTTCTCTAAACATCATGTGCTCCACTTCTCATTAATTTAAACCCTGTAAGAAGTATGGTACTTTTATTTATATTCCCAGTGCCAAAACTGAAAGGAAAATAGTGGGTTTCCAATCAATATCTGTGCTCAATCAATTCTTCAATGACCTTGAAAGGATAATAATCAACTTTATACAGAAAAAAAACCAGGATAACCAAAACAATCCTGTACAATAAAGAAACTGGAGGATGCATCACCATCCTCAACTTTAAGCTCTACAACAGACCTATAGTCCTGAAAACAGCCTGGTATTGGCACAAAAATAGACAAGGCCACCAATGAAATTAAATGAAATATTCTGACATTAACCTACACAGCTACGAACACCTGATTTAGGACAAAACAGCTAAAATTATACAATGGGGCGAGGACAGCATCTTCAACAACTGGTGCTGGGACAATTGGATAAGGGTATGTAGAAGACTGTAGATAGACCCATGTCTATCGCCATGCACAAAACTCAAGTCCAAATGGATCAAAGACCTCAACATAAATCCATCCACACTGAAACTCATAGAATTTCATAGAAGAGAAAGTGGGAAGTACCTTTGAACAAACTGGTACAGAAGACTGCTTCCTGAACATAAATCTAGTAGCCCAGACACTGAGATGTACAATTAATAAATGGGACCTCACCAAACTGAGAAGCTTCTATAAGGCAAAGGACACAGTTGAAAAAACCAAACAGCAGCCCACAGACTGGGAAAATATCTTCACCAATCCTATATCTGACAGAGGGCTGATCTCCAAAATATACAAAGAACTCAAGAAACTAGTCAACAAAACACCAAATAACCCTATTAAAAATGGGATCCAGAACTTAATAGAGAACTGTCAATAGAGGAAATTCAAAAGGCTGGAGGGCCCTAAAGAAAGTACTTACAATCCTTAGCTATCAGGAAAATGCAAATCAAAGGAACTACGAGATACCATCTTACTGCTGCCAGATTGGCTAAAATTAGAAACACCAAGAACAACTTAGGCTGGACAGGATGTGCAGAAACGGGAGCACTCCTCCACTGTTGTTGAGAGTGCAAAGTTGTACAGTTATTTTGGAGATCATTAAGGCGGTTCATCAGGAAAATGGGAATCAGTCTACCACAGGCCCCGGCAATCGCCATCTTAGGCATATACCCAATGATCCACATCCATGCAACAAAGACTTCTGTTCATGTCAGCATGGTTTGTAATAGCAAGAATCTGGAAGCAACCAAGATGCCCTTCAACTGAAGAATGGATAAAGAAGATGTGGCACATTTACACAATGGAATACTACTCTGCCGGAAAAGAAAATAATAGAATCTTGAAATTTGCAGTCAAGTGAATGGACCTTGTAGAAACCATCCTGAATGAGGTAACTCAGTCACAAAAAGAATAAAATTGTATGTACTCAATCATATATGTATATTAGACAGAGCAAAGTATCACCAGCCTGTAATTAACACTGCCAAAAAAATTAAGATGCAAGGAGGATTCTAAGAGATTCATATAAGTTCCCTCACAGAAGGGAAAGGGACAAGATCTCCTGAGCGTATGGGGAGTAGTGGGGCAGTGAGTGGAGAGGGAGCTAGGAGGAAGAAAAGGGGAGGAGAGGAAAGCATGTGGGCCTAGGACGATTGAGTCAACGGGAGGAATAGATGAGAAGAGAGAGAGAGAGAGAGAGAGAGAGAGAGAGAGAGAGAGAGAAAGAGAGAAAGAGAGGTGGGGGAAACATAATAGAGGGAGCAATTATATGAACCTAGAGAAATGTCCAGAGACCTTCAAGACTCACTGCAAGTAACAATTTGAGCAACAGTGGAAGGGCTACCATAAATGCCCTTCCCTGATTGAGGACTGTCTTATCCACCATCATAGAGCTCTCATCTAGCAGCAGATGGAAACAGAAGCAGACACCAACAAGTAACCACTGAGCAAAACAGGAATGCAGATGCAAAGAGAGAGGACAAGACCAGGCTACAAATACACATTGAGACAGCTGACCTGAAAAAGGAGGAGCTACTGGGCCCCCAGACTGAGAGCTGGGATTCCAGCATTGGACTGACTCAGATTCCCTAAACATGGGTCTCTGCCAGAAGGCCTGGGAAGTCTAAGGGACCTCTGACAGTGGAAACATGATATGTACCTGGTGCACAAAAGGACTTTGGGTGCACATCCCCAATGGAGGGATACTCCCTTAACCTAGAGACAGGAGAGAAGGCCTAGTCCCTACTCCAAATGATGGGACAGATTTAGATGACCCCTTCTGGAAGACATCACCCTACATGTGGAGTGGGGTGGGAGAGGAGTGTGGTGGGGGGGGCTTGAGAATATGAAGGGAGGGAAACAGGGAGGGAGGGAGAACAGGGATTAATATGTAAAATGAAAAGAAATAAATAAAATTTTGCTCAGTGTATTTAAATATTGATGGCAGTATGAGACATTGCCCTGACATGCCCAGAGGCAGAGAAAAGACCCTTGAGATACCAATCTTGCAATTGCTTATTTCCTAATGAGAATTATAGTTTAGAGTTTTCATTATAAAACCAAGCACACTTTGACTTTTATTGCCCTGTGGAAGTCCCTTGTCTGTACTATTCCTTCATACCTTAAGTATGCATGTATTTATGTATGTGTGATGTAAAGTCCATTGTTAAATTTGTTTGTATCCTTAAGGCCTGATTTTCCCCCAGAGATTTGCTGGCCTTCCATGGGTAAACTGAGAATGATGAAGATTCTGAGAGGCCCAGTGTGAAAACTCCTGGTTGAGGGCTAACACAGCAACTTCTTTCAGTTCTCATTCTGTAAACAATTGTCTTCTCTGACTACCTCATCTTCATAGAATTGTTTATTTGGTGATGTTTATTTGGTGAGGTACCTGTTCACATAGAAACCAAGCATGTGCTTGAGTGCTGTCATGTGTTCTTGATGATAAGAAGGCCATAATATACTTTGTGGAGAAAATGCCATGTATAAGAATAACTTTGTTTTGTCTTAACTTACAGTGCTGTTGGTTGGGAATTTACTTTAGGAAATCTACAACTTATGTTAACTAAGATGTGTATTATTTTGTTCTAGACTGTTTCATGTAGTCCATGCTGGCTTGACCCTGATTACAGTCAGCTGTGTATCTTAACTCCTGATCTTTCTGCTTTCACTCCCAAGTGCTTGGCACAGGTGTTTTCCACCATTGTAGATTTTATTTAGTTTTAAAAAATGATTTATTTGCTGGGCATGGATGGTGCACACATTTAACCCCAGCACTCAGGAGGCAGAGGCTGCTGAATCTCTGTGAGTTCGAGGAGTTCCTGGTCTACAAGGCTACATAGAGAAACCCCATCTTATCAAACAAAGCAAAACAAAGAAACAAAACAGTGATTTGCTCTTTTAAATTATGTATAATGTGTGTGCACCTGTAAACATAAGTGTTGGTGCATGTAGAAGTCAGAAATGTTGGCTCTCCATGGAATTGTAGATAACATGCTGTTATGAGTCACTGGATATGGGTCTTGGGAATTGAGCTCAGGTCCTCTGCAAGAGCAGGATGTACTCTTCTTAATGGCTGAACTATTGCTCCTGCCCATGGAGATTTATTTTCATTTCATGTGTATGTGAGAGTTCCTGTATGTATATCTGTGCACAATGCCTGTGCCTGGTGCTCTCTAAGGCCCGAAGAAGGCATTGGATCCATTGAAACTGAGTTACAAATGCTTGTGAGCTGCCATGTGGGTACTGATTACTGAACTTGTGTCCTCTGCCAGAGCAGTTTTTGCACTCTTAGGTGTGAGCCATCTCTCCAGTCCCATGGCGAGTTTTAAATAAAATACTTACACAGGATTCAAAGTTGTGTATTCTTTACATGATATGTTTCATGAAAAGAGATCAACAGAGAAGTATTCCTATATTACCCCAGGAACCATTCACCCCATTATTTGCTAATTTGCCAGTTAATGGTTAATGAGTTAATGAAGTTAATGTGTAATGCTTAAAAATTCAAAGGTGCAACATATTTTCTGTCCATTTTCAAAGCAGTGGTGAAAATATGCATTGTGTTCGGTTGGTATGTGTTCACACTGTGATTTCATGTATTACTTTCTGTTGCTGTCCTGATCACACTGGTCATAATGAAAAGTCTATGCACAACTTAAATTGAGTCCATAGAGGAGGACTTTTTACTGCCTTACTTTCCATGGATTGATCAGCATCCTTATATAACCCAGGGGTAGCACCACTTGCATTGGTTGGAGTCTCTCCTACATCAATTAGTCATGGAGAACTGCCCATAGGCTTGCCTCAAGCATGTCCTGGGAAGTTATTTTCTCAGTTGAGATTCTCTTTTGCCAAGTTTCTGTAGTTTGTGAGAAGGTGACAAAAAGCCCAATGATTATGTCTATTATTAATAGTATTATATTATATATTCTGCTCTGAATCAACTCACAGCTCAAGCTGAATTATGCCACAAGCTGTTTGTCAGAGTAGGACATAGAAACTTTGTAAACTGTATAAATATCAGAATAAGTTCTTGCATCTACAGGCTATAATTTTGGTTAACTTATTTTATACATTGCCTTTTTACATTCATGTTGTTTTCTTGTTTTTTTTTTTTCATGACTGATACATTATCTTCAGCTCTTTAAGTTTAATATTGGGAAGAAATGAAATATTTGAATCTAGGAGTTTGGTATACTGCTTTATATATGTGATTTCTCTTTGAAGTTTTATCAGTAGAGTTTAAATTTCAACATTTTGGCTGTATTAGTTACTTTTCTGTTGCTGTGATAAAATACAATGGCAGAAACAAAACAAACAAACAAACAAACAAAAACCCCTCAATACCAAAATATTCAGGTCAAGGCAACTAGTAGATGGGAGAACTTGTTTTGGTGCACAGTTCCAAAGGGAGAGCCCATGATAGTGAGGGGAGCATGGGAACATGTTCTTAGAGCAGGAAGAGGAGAAATCATAACCCTCTTAAAGTTGAAGTAGAAAGATAAAACTAGAAGCAGGAAGAAGCCATATGCTCCCAAAGCCTGCTTCCGGTGACAATCATGTGTCATATAATAACATGTTGGTACAAAATGAACCACAAATAAGACAATGCCACCCATTGATTCTTTGCCAACTTTGTTTGTTTAAGTATACTCTGATGTCCACACAGTGATGAAATGCCTTGTTGCTTCATTTTTCTCTGTACCTTGTTTTCATTTTTATGAAATGGAAATTATAGTATTGTATGGCTCTTGCCTAGTTTAATTCCCCATGGAAAAGTCTAGTAACAGTTCTGGCACACAGTAACTGTTCAATGAGTTACCTGTTACTCTGTAGTAAAAGAAAAAATGAGTGCAGGATTAGTGCTGGTGCTGTGATTATTTATTCTCTTGTTACTTTTTCCTTTTTAAAAGTTTAAATTAGAAACAATATTATTTTAGATATCAATCCCAGTTGCCTCTCCCTCCCATCTTCCCAAGACCCCATCACATCCTTCTTTGCTACATAGAAAGGGTGAGGCCTTCAATGGTGGATCATCAAAGTCTGTCACATCATTTGGAACAAGGCCTAGGTCCTCCCCTATGTGTCTTGGCTAAGAGACTATCCATCTGTGGGGATTGGGCTCACTCTCTTAATATTTTTGACTACCAATTAATAATATTGGGTCTTCACACCTTTACTTCAAGCACTTAAGAAGCAACCACAGGTGGATCTATGTGAATTAGAGGCCAATCTGGTTTACAGTGTGATTTTCAGGTCTACGTTATGAGACACTGTCATAAAAACCAAACAAAACAACGCAAGCCATAGTTATAGTTATTGGCCCTCTTACTAACAAACATAATGACTTACTATAATAAAACTTGATCCTAGTTCCCACTCCCTCCTTCCCTAATAGCCTGCTCTCACCTTCACTTCCCATTCCCCCAACTCTACAGGGAGGGTGACATCCAAGAGGGGACATCAAAATCTGTCAAATCATTTGGAGTAGTATCTAGAACTTCCCTCCTGCTTCTAGACTAAAGGAGTATTCCTCCACGGGGAATGTGCTCCCAAAGTCCTTTTATGCACCACGGACACATCCTGGTATATCTGTCAGAGGTCCCTTAGACTCCCCAGGCCTTCTAACTGAGGTCCAAGTTCAGAGATATGATTCAGTACAATGGTGGTTTCCCAGCTATCAGTCTGGGGGCCATGAGCTCACCCTTGTTCGGGTTAGCTGTATCTGTTGGTTTCTGTAGCCTGGACTTGACCAATTTTCTTATCACTCATCCCTCTTTGCAACTGGATTCCAAGAGTACAGCTCAGTGTTTAGCTGTGGGTTTCTGCTTCTATTTCCATCAGCTACTAGATGGGGACTTAATGATGGCATATAAATTAGTTATCTATCTCATTATCAGGGAAGGGAATTTAAGGTAGCCTTTCTACGATTGCTCAGATTGATAATTGGGGTTATCCTTGTAGGTCTCTGAACACTTCTCTAGAGTCAATTTTCTCTTCAAACTTATAATGGCTCCCTCTATTATATTATCTTTCTTTTTCTCTCTCATGTATTAGTCTCCCAATTTAATCTTCCTTGACCCACATGTGCTCTGCTCCTCCCCTTCTCTTTCTACTGACACTCCACTCACTGACCCCACCCACTCGCAATATGCTCAGGAGATCCTGTCCTTTCCCCCTTCTATGAGGGACCTTGTATTATTGTCTTTGTTTCCTCCTTGTATACTAGTTTCTCTCATGGTGAGAATTATATGCTGGCGATCCTTTGCTCTATGTCTCAAATCCATATATAAGTGAGTACATACCATGTTCCTCTTTTTATGAGTGGGTTACCTCAATCAGGATGGTTTCTTCAAGTTCCATCCATGTACCTACAAATTTCAAGATTCCATTGTTTTTTTTTTCAGCAGAGTAGTATTCCATTGTGTAAATGTACAACATCTTTATCAATTTTCAGATGAGGGGCTTCTAGGTTCCTTCCAGATTCCTGCAATTTCAAATAATGCTGCTATGAACACAGATGATCAGATGTCTCTGTTACATGGATGTGTATATGCCCAAGGGTGGAATTGCCAGGGCTTGTGGTAAACTGATTTCAATTTTCCTGAGGAACCACAATACTGATCTCCAAAATGGCTGTACAAATTTGCACTCCTGCCAGCAGTGAAGGAGTGTTACCCTTTCCCCACATTCTTTCCACCATAAACTGCCATTGGTGTTTCTAAGTTTAGTCATTCTGACAAGAATAATATGGTAACTCAGTTGTTTTGATTTGCATTTCCCTGATGGCTAAGACTGTTAAGCACTTTCTTAAGTCTCTTTCAGCCATTTTGGATCCCTCTATTGAGAATTCTCTCTTCATTTGTTGTGTTGGTAACTAGTTTCTTGAGTTATTTGTCGATTGTAGAGATCATCCTTCTGTCAGATGTGGGGTTGGTGAAGAACTTTTCCCAGTCTGTGCACTGACATTTGGTCTTGCTGACTCTGTACTTTGCCTTACAGAAGCTTCTCAATTTGAGGAGGTCCCATTTATGAATTTCCAATCTCAGTGACTGTGCTACTGGTGTTATGTTCAGGAAGCTGTCTCCTGTACCAATTTGTTCAAAAGTAACTCCAACTTTCTCTTCTAAGTGTGGCTGGTTTTATGTTGAGGTCTTTGATCCATTATATGTTTCTGTGAATTCTTCCTTTGCCACATTATTGTCTGTAATTTTTTTTTTTTTTTACTTAATCTTGTATCCTGCTAATTTGCTGAATGTGTTTTCCAGCCATAGGAGTTCCCTGGTGGAGTTTATTGGACCACTTAATGGAAACTATCATATCATCTGCTAATAGTGACATTTTGACTTCTTCCTTTCAAATTTGTATCCCTTTGTTTTCCCTTTGTTTTCTTATTGCTTTAGCTAGAACTTCAAGTACATTATTGAAGAGATATGTAGAGAGAGGGCAGCCTTGTCATTTTCCTCATTTTAGAGGAATTGCCTTAAGCTTCTCTCCTTTCAGTATGATGTTGGCTGTTGGTTTACTATATATTGCTTTTATTGTATTTAGGTATATTTTTGTTTTCCCTGATCTCTCCAAGGGTGTTCAATTTTTTCAAAGGCCTTTTCAGCATCTTAGTGGAATTATAATGTGGTTATTCCTTCTCCATTTGTTTTTGTTGTGGGGCTCATTGATAGATTTTTGTATGTTGAACCATCCCTGCGTCCCTGGGATGAAGCCTGTTTTCTCATGTTGGATGAGTTCTCTGATGTGAATTTGGATTCAATTTACCAGTATTTAATATAGTATATTTGGATCAATGTTCATGAGTGATGTTGGTCTGTAGTTCTCCTTCTTATTTGTACATTTGTGTGACTTGTGTAACAAGCCCCATAAAAAGAGTTTTTTAATATGTGAGGTTTATGTGAGCTTTCAGTTTTATTAGTGTTTCTTTTATATATGTGGGTGCCTTTGTATGTGGAGCATAGATGTTCAGAATTGAGACTTTGTACTGATGGACTTCTCTTATGATGGGTATGAAATGGCCTTCTTTTGCTTGATTTTGGTTTGAAATCTAACTTGGTAGATATTAAGACAACTGCACCTTCTTGCTTCCTGGGCCCAAATGATTGGAAGTTCTTTCCCCAACTCTTTTTCTCTAGGTTAGTATCTGTCTTTGAATCTTAGATGTGTTTCTTGTTACACCAAAAGGGTAGATTCTGTCTTCAGATCAATTTTATTAGACTGTGTCTTTTTATATGCAAGTTAAGACCATTAATGTTGGTGGAAAGTAAGGACCATTCATTCATTAATTGTTAATTCTTATTTGTTTTAGATTTCTTTTTGTTGTTGTTGGCAGTGGTATTGTTGTGTATATTTCCTATGCTTTTACTTTTTGGTTCTGGTGAAGGAGTATTATCTATTGGCTAGTTGTTTGTTATTGTAGTTAACGTCCTTGGGTTGGAGTTTTCCTTCAAGAACATTATGCAGGGATGGATTTGTGGATAAGTATTGTGAAAAATCTGGCTTTGTCATTAAATATCTTGTTTTCTCCATCTATATTGATTGAGAGTTTTGTTGGGTATGGTAGCATTGGCTGGAATCTGTGAACTCTTAGTACTTGTAGAACAGCTATCCAGGACATTCTGGCCTTGATAGTTACCATGTAGAATTCAGGTGCAATTTTGATATTTTGATTGATATTTTGATGGCCATTATAGATTACCTGGCCTTTGTTCTTCTTGTCCTTAATATTATTTATTTATTCTGAATGTTACATGTTTTGATTATGATGAGTCAATGGGAGTTTGTTTTTGTTGTTGTTGTTGTTTTGCTTTTTGCCCTGTCTATTTGGTTTTGGGTATGCTTCTTGTATTTTCATAAGCACATTTTCTTCAAATTGGAAAAGTTCTCTTCAGATTGTGAAAGTTTTCTTCAATGATTTTTTTTTTGAATATATTTTCTGCACCTTTGAGCTGGGGTTCTTCACCTTCTTCTATGCCTATTATTCTTAGGTTTGGCCTTTTCACAGTATCACACGTTTCTAATATGTTTTGTTGGATTTAAGATTTTCTTTGTTCAATGAATCTATTTACTGTAGTTTATCTTCAGCTCCTGAGATTCTCTCTTCAAGCTCTTATATTCTGTTGGTTATGCTTTTGCCTGCAGTTCCTGATCATTTACCCAGGTTTTCTGTTTTAAGCATTCCCTCAATTAGTGTTTTCTTTATTGTCTCTATATCAGTTTTCAGGTCTTGAACAGTTTGAATTGCTTCCTTCATCTGTTTTATTGTTTTTCATTGCTTTCTTTACTTTCTTTAAGATTTTTTTTTATTTTATTCATATAGTCTGTGGCCTTTTTCTCTATTTCTTTCAATTTATTGTTTGTTTTTTTTTCTTCCATTTCTTTTTTTAATTTATTTTATATAACAAAGTCCATTTAAATGAAAACAAACATTTATAGACAATATTTGGGAATTTGGGCTTTGTTCTTTCCAAACTACTTCCTGCTGGTAACGGGTGCTCTTAAGGGGGTTTCGAAGAAGGTTCAAAAATCCTGGCTGTAGTCTGTAAGGCTGCTTTGTCCATCTGTTTTGAAGGTAGGATCACCTCGTACTCTGTTTCAGGCGGTCTGTCTTGATTAAACCACTTTAATCTGGATTTCTTCCATTTCTTTAAGGGACTTTATTTCTCATAGCATCTTTGAGGGCCTGTGTTATTTTTAAGAATTTTTTTTAATGTCATTCTCTTCTTCATCTGTTTTGATATGTTTAGTTCTTTTTGGTGTTGAGTCCCTAGATTCTGGTTGTATCATACTGTTCTTTCTATTGTTGGGTGTTTTCTTCTATTGCTGTCTTCCCATCACTTATTCCAGTGTGTGAAGCTGGAGTTTCTGTCTCTCTTTACCCTGCTGTCCTGGTGAATGTAGGTTAGTCAGGAGTTCGATGTCTGCAACCCTGGATAATCCAAGTTCTCTTGGAGATTGCTCCCCTGGCAGAGGGCAGTTGGTGGGGTTCAAAGATTAGGACAGTTTAGCATCAAGGTGATCCTGAGGGGATAGGTGGTTCCAGTGGCTTCAGAGCAGAATCAGGAAGTTCCACAGAAGTGGAGGGTTTGTTGGAACCACACTTTGGCCCAGTGCCAAATTTCATATCAGAGACACACATTTTTTTTTCTTTTTTTCTTTTTTTTGCACATGGCCTTTGCTGTGGTGTATGACAATTGTTTTGTGTGATACACCATTTGTGATTGGAGTTGATTATATTGATTACATACATTAAAAGGAATGAAAAACTCTTTTTTTAAGGAAAATAACTGTGGAGGAAAATTGTAGATTGGAGAAAGTGGAAGAAGTTTTCAAAGTGAACAAGAGAACCAGCCATGTGAACAAGGAACTAGAGACCTATAGGTAAGACATCCTCTTTCTTATTTTGATGCTTGACATCAGGAAGCAGTAAAATAAAATGGCTTTATTGTTTTGTTTGATCTCAGACAAGGTCTCTGTATCCCTGACCCATCAGGAACTCTTTCTGGAGGCAGACTTGCCTTGAACTCAAAGATCTGCCTGCCTCTGCCTACCAAGTGCTAGGACTAAAGGCTTGTGTGCCCTAAAACCACTACTCAGTAAACTGGCATATTTTTGTTTCATTACTTTGTATTTGAACTTCATGGAATTTTGTTGATATTCAGAAAATATAAAAAGGAAAATTTTCTTTTTGGGGATTTTGATATATAAGTACAAGCATATTTTATGTTAACATGAAGAAGTTTATAAATAGGTATGGATATTGTGTTTGTTGGCACTGGGAGGTGGAAAAGAATGGTCACAAGATCAAGACCAATATTGGCTAAATAGTGAGTTTGAAACTAGCTTGGACTGCATGAGACCCTGTCTTCAAGAAGGATATGATGAGCAGTTAATTCAAGCTCATTCATGAAGATTTTTTTCAGCTGGTGAAGAATATACACAGTACTAGCATTCATGAAATGAACAAGCCACTCTTAGAATTTTAGTAAATGCTTAGCTAGTCTTTGGTTCAGTCCTCAGTGGACCTGAGGAAACACTAGAATGTCTGTTAGATGCTCACCACAGCAACTTGAGTTATAGGATACTTCTATCAACCTTAGGAAGAGTAAGTTTGGGCTTTGTCTAAAAGGACAAATTACTTTTTTGTTTCATAAAGACAGTAAGTTAGTTATACTTTTACCTCTTATGAGTTCCTCTCCTGAGCTGGGCATTGGTATCAGAGGCAGGTGGATCTCTGTCAGCTCAAGTCCAGCCTGGTCTACAGAGCCAGTTCTAGGACTGTTAGGGCTACAGAGAAACCCTGTCTTGAACTTAAAAACAAACAAAACAAAGCAAACAAAAAAAGATTTCCTTTTCTGGGAATCTGTTAATTTTACAGGATCTGAGTTAATCTTTCATGATTTTGAGTCCTGAAAATGAAATCCAGATGATCAGGCATGCTTACATGTGCCTGAGACTTTTGTACTTAGGATGGGGGCATGGTAAGATTGTAAATGAGCCCCTGAACAGGCTGCTGGAGACCTTCTGTACTGTGTAAATTTTTGTGACATTGTGTTAGGCACATCCAAGTAGTAGTACTCACATAGTTTAATTGACATTAGACCTAAGGGAGGAGAAGATGGTCTTTAATACCTGTCAGCATCTCTCAAAAGTGGAGTCTTGTGGTTGTAATTAAATAAGGAAGAACACTCAGTAATATCCTTGTAGCCACGTGCTGTTATTCTTTATTATATGTCAGCACAGTGGAGTAACTATTTGTTCCATGTAGACGGCGTGCCAAGGATATCGAAGAAGAATTGGAGAGAACAATTTGCTCCTATCAAGGGCAGGTATGTGTGTCAAGTGACAGCTGTATATGCAGTTAGAGCACTCTGACTGGATAGAACTGATGCAGGACTGTAGCTTTCATCACTCCTGATGTGTTTTGTGAAACTGAAATATACACAGAGAGCCAACGATACTGAAATATAAAACTTCTGCAACTTCCCTTTCTTTTGGAATGAGTATTATACAGGAAAACAATGTGTCACCATCGCAGTCCCATGTTGGGATTGTTATCTGTTCCTTGGAAACTCTAATAATTGATCATCTTCTGCAGTTTGTTGGCATTAAAAATACTTATGTTCAGGTTTGTTAAAAATTTCAGGAGAGACAATCATCTGTATATGTGAAATCATGCTTTCAAAATGGTTATAGTGCTTCAGAGATGCCTAGGCAGTGGGAATTATGGTTTGGACCATGAATTTTAGTGGAGGTAATGAATTTTTTTTAATTTATGAATAATTTTAATAACTGTTTTTTAAGTTATTGCTCATGAACAAAGGGCACATGACTATTGGGTAAGTTTTTAAGTCCCGTAACATATACTATTCTTTTTATTAGGTAAAGGTATAGACTGTATTTAAAAATAATCACTTTCTATGAATTTTATTAATTTTACCAGTATTGAATTCATATTACAGGCCAGACTATAGGAAGCACTGAGAATTAACCTTTCTTTTGTGCTTTACTTGTACATTTCCCACTGAATATAATTAGTTTTAAAATCACAAAGTCTTGAGAAGGAGTTTTGGGGGTTAGAGAGAGAGCTCAGTATTTCAGCTCAGCACTTGCTGCTCTTCCAGAAGACCTGAGCTGTGTTTGGTCCTGAGCAAGTCAGATGGCTCACATTTGCCTGTCATTCTACTTCCAGGTTAATTTAGACCCTCTTCTGTCCTCTTAAGACACCTCCACTCACACTCGTGTGTGCATGGACACACACATAACATGTGCACATCTTCATATTTATGTGTCATACAGTGAGCACCTTGTAAGTCCAGGTATATCACAGTCAGGAGAAACACTTATGTACATAAAACTAAGTAAAATTTTAAAACAGTTAAGTGAATTGTAACATTTTACTAGCTCAGGGTATTGTACTGAATTCCTTCTTGTTTAAAATTGATTTTATGATTACAATTGGAAAATAATTACACACAGAGAAATATCCTTTTTGGAGCAAGGGTTTGAGGCAAGGTTTCTTTGTGTATTGATGGCAATCCTGGAATTATGTCTGTAGACCAAGGTGGCCTTAGTGATGCACCTGCCTCTACCTACTTTGTACTGGGATTAAAGTTGTGCACCACCATTGCCTAGCTAAAAGAAAAATTTGATAGTAGTAAAATATATTTAAGCTATATTTACAGTGGATGTTAAGTGCATTCATTGGCTAAAGTCAATTCTCGTCTATATTGCAAAGTTATTGACATTAGAGTTCCTTTAATTTGAAGTGTGTTAGTGTTTGCTACTTATAAATGGTAATCTTACATTTTGAATTGATCTATCTATTGTATTCTATATTCTGTATCTGATCTGTAGAGTCAACAGATTGGCTGGGAAGCAGGAAGACAACATATGTTTGGCTTTTGTTAATGATTATTTGAGAGTATTGCAGGTTCTTGGTATTTATTATAACTAAGCTGGGCATGGTGCTGCACACTACCAACAAATGCACAGATACAAATAATACCTGCTGCAATTGTGATTGTGAATCGTCTTATACTTAATAGTTGTGCGATATCTACAGATTGCATTTAGCTATTAAAAAATGACCTGTAATCGCATTCTGTGAAACTGTTTTAGACATTTGTATTTTCCAGTATTATGGACCTAAGGACCATCCATTTCCATTGACTTTGCTCTAAGGTAGTCTGCTAGCCACTTATGATTGGATGCTTTCATCATCAAATGATTTTAGGCACTGATATTGCATTTAAACAGCAACATTAATTGACAAGTACCAATGAAACTCCAGCTTTACATTTATGCATGTGGATGGCATAAAACTCATTCCCTTTTTGAATAATTCCTGAAAGTAAAAATGATTTATATTGACTACAATAAGTGCCAATTCTCTTTTATTTATTGATTATATTTATTTATTTTTCTTATTTTATATATGAATCCCAGTTCCTGCTGCATTCCTTCCTGCTCCCTTTCTTCTACCCTCCCGTGCCCAACCACCTCAAATAACTTCTCCCCACTGCACATGTAGGGTGATGAGTTCCTAAATGGGTCATGTAAATCTGTCCAATCATTTGGAGTAGGAACTAGGCCCTCCCTCTTGCCTCTAGGTGCAAGGAGTATCCCTCCATGGGGAACATGCTCCAAAAGTCCTATTATGGACCAGGGATACATCCTGGTTCCACAGTCAGAGGTCCCTTAGTCTGGCCAGGCCTTCTGAGACCCATGTTTAGGGGGTCAGAGTTGTACAAATGCTGGATTCCTAGCTATCAGTCTGGGACCCATTAGCTCCTCCTTGTTTAGGTCAGTTGTCTCTATATGTTTATATAGCCTGTTTTTGTCCTCCTCTCTGCATCTGGATTCCAGTATGGCACAGTGTTTAGCTGTGTGTATCTGTTTCTATTTCTATCAGCTTCAAGATGAGGGCTAAATGATTGTACATAAGTTAGTCATCAATCTCCTTATCAGGGAAGGGCATTTATAGTAGCCTAGCAAATGTTGCTCAAATTGTAAAATGGGATGAGACTTGTAGATCTCTGTACATTTCCCTATAATCATTTTTTATAGAATCCTATAATGGCTCCCTCTTTTATGGTATTTCTCTCTGTGTGTGTTTTTCCCATCTATTCCTTCCCTGACTCAATCGTTCTAGTCTCATGTGCTTTCCTCTCCTGCCCTTCTCTTTCTCCTAGTCCCCATCCGCACTCACTGCCCCACCACTCTGAATATTCTCAGGAGATCTTGTCCCCCCATGAGAGATCATGTATGAATCTCTTAGAAATGTCTTGTATCCTAGTCTCATCACTGGCACTGTAAATTATAAGCCAGTGATCCCCTGATCTATGTCTAAAATCCATATAAGTGAATATGTACCATGTCCCTCTTTTTGTTACTGGGTTACCTCATTCAGGATGGTTTCTTCAAGTCCCATCCACTTGCCTGTAAAGTTCAATATTCCATTGTTTCTTTCTGGCAGAGTAGTAATCCATTGTGTAAATGTGCCACATACTCATTATCTATTCTTCTGTTGAGGGGCATCTAGGTTGCTTCTAGATTCTTGCAATTACAAATAATGCTGCTATGAATATAGTAAACAGATATCTTTTTTGCATGGATGTGGATCATTTGGGTATATGCCTGAGTATGGGATTGCTGGATCCTGTGATAGACTGATTCCCATTTTTCCTTAGAATCACCATAATGATCTACAAAATGCCTGTATGTTTTTGCACTCCCACCAGCAGTGTAGTAGTTATCCTGTTTATCCATATCCTCTCCAGCATAAGTTTTCATGGTGTTCCTAATTTTAGTATTTCTGGTAAGATGGTATCTCAAAATTGTTTTGATTTGCATTTCCTTGGTAGCTAAGGATGTTGAGTATTTTCTTAAAAGTATTGAAGCCTTTTTGATTTCCATAATTGAGATTTCTCTCTTCAGTTCTGTGCGCCATTTTTAATAGGGTTATTTGGTGTTTGGTGTTTGGTTCTTGAGTTCTTTGTATATTTTGGAGATCGACCCTCTCTCAGATGTATGATTGGTGAAAATCTTTTCCCAGATTGTGGGCTGTCTTTCCATTTTCTGGTATCTTCTTTAATTTCTTTCTTTAGAGCCACAAAGTTCTTATTATATAGGTCTTTTACTTTTTGGTAAGCATTACACCAAGATACTTTATGTTGCTTGTGGCTGTTGTAAAGGGTGATGTTTCTCTGATTTCTTTCTCTACCTCTTTGTCGTCTGAATAAAGTAGGGCTACTGATTTTTTTGTGTTTATCTTGTAACCTGCTAGTTTGCTGAAGGTGTTTATCAGTGGTAGGAATTTCCTGGTAGAGTTATTTTGGGTCACTTATGTAAACTATCATATCATCTGCAAATACTATCATATTATCTGCAAATAGTGACAGATTGACTTGTTTGTTTCCAATTTGTATCCTCTTGATCTCCTTTTGTTGTCTTATTGCTTTAACTATAACTTCAAGTACATTATTGAAGAGATATTGACAGTAAGAGGGCAGCTTTGTCTTGTTCCTGATTTTAGAGGAATTGCCTTAATCTCCTCTCCACTCTGTTTGATGTTGGCTGTTGGTTTACTGTATATTGCTTTTATTCATTTAGGTATGTTCCTGTTATCCCTGATCTCTCCACGACCTCTACCATGAAAGTTATTGGATTTTCTCAAAGGCTTTTTCAGCATCCAGTGAGATGATTACATTGTTTTTCTTTTTCAGTTTGTTTATATGATAGATAGATTTTCATATGTTCACCTGTCCCTGTAACCCAGGGATGAAGCCTACTTAGTCATGTTGGATGATTTCTCTGATGTGTTCTTGGATTCAATTTTCCAGTACTTTATTGAGTATTTTTGCATCAATATTCATGAGGGATATTGGTCTGTAGTTCTCTTTTTTGTTGTGTCTTCTCTTGGCTTAGTTACCAAGGTAATTGTGGCCTTGCAAAAGGAGCTTGGTAATGAACATTCTACTTCTATTCTGTGAAACAATTTGTGGAGTTATGTTATTAGCTTTAGCTGGAATTTATGGTAGAATTCAGCACTGAAGCCATTTGGCCCTGGACTTTTTTTGGTTGGGAGGCTTCCAATGACTGCGTCTATTTCAGTAGGGATTATAAGTATTTTTAAGGTGCTCATCTGTTCTTGATTTAATTTTAGTTAGTGATAGTTATTGAGAAATTTGTCCATTTACTTGAGTTTTTAAATTTTATGGAGCATATGGCTTCAATGTATGACCTGAAAATTGTCTGGATTGCCCCAGTGCCGGTTGTTATGTCTCCTTTCTTGTTTCTGAGTTTGTTATTTTGCGTATTCTCTCTCTGCTTTTGTGTTACTTTGGATAAAGATTTGTCTATCTTGTTAATTTCCTCAAAAAGTGAACTCTTTATTGCATTGATTTTTGTACTGTTTTCCAGGATTCTACTTTATTGATTTCAGCCCTCAAATTATTTCCTTGCTACTATAACTCTGGGGTGAGTTTGCTTCTTTTTCTTCTAGGCCTTTCAGTTTTGCTGTTAACTCTCTAATGTGACTATTCTCAGTTTTCTTCATATGGGCACTTAGCGCAATGAACTTCCCTCATGGCACTCTTTCAAGGTGTCCAATAAGTTCGCATATGTTGTGTCCTCATTCTTGTTGAATTCTAGGAAGTTCTCCATTTCTTTCAATATTTCATCTGTGATCCAGGTGCAATTGTGCATTGTTCAGTTTCTGTGAATTTGTAGGATTTCTGCGAGGTGTGTTTTTGTTGAATTCCAGCTTGAAAGCATGGTGGTCTGATAAAATACAGGGGACTATTCCAATGTTTTGTATCTGTTGATGTTTGTTATGCTGCCGAGTATGTGGTCGATTTTAGGGAAGGTTCCATGTGGAGCAGAGAGGAAGGTACATTCTTTTGTGTTTGGTTGGAATATTCTATAGATGAATGCTAAACCCAATTGAGACATAACTTCTGTTAGTTATTCTGTTTATTTGTTAAGTTTGTGTCTGGTGGAAATGTCTAGTGGTGAGATTGGGGTGTTGAATTCTCACACTGTGAGTATGTGAGGTTTTATGTAAACTTTGACTTTTAGTAGTGCTTCTCTTACAAATGTGGGTGCCTTTGTATTTGGGATATATATGTCCAGAATTGAGATTTTGTGCTGATGGGTTTCTCTACGATGAATGCAAAATGACTTTCTTCATCTGTTTTGATTGATTTTGGTTAAAAATCCAACGTATTAGATATTAGGAGAGACACACCTGCTTGCTTCTTGGGTCCATTTGATTGGAAGTTCTTTTCACTACCCTTTGCTATGGGTTAATGTTTGCTTTTGAAGCTAATCTGTGTTTCTTGTATTCAGCAGAAGGAGGGATTCTGTCCTGCTATCCATTCTTTTAGCCTGTGTCATTTTATATGTGATTTAAGACCATTAATGTTGAGGGAAAGTAAGGACCATTGATTGTTAATGCTTGTTTGCTTTAGATATTTTTTGGCCGTGGAATTCTGAATATATTTGCCCTGGTTTTAAGTTGGGCTCTGATGAATTGGGATCATCTATTTCCTATTACTTCATGAGCCTAGATAACTTCCTTGTGTTGTGTTTTCTTTACAGAAGTTTCTGTAGGCCTAGATATGTAGATATGTATAGTGAAAATCTGGCTGGTTCTATTTTTCTGTCTATAGTGATTGGGAGTTTTGCTGGCATAGTATCCTGGGGTGGCATCCATGGACTTTTAGCACTTTTAGAACCACATATCCAGGTCCTACGGTCCTTGAGAGATTCCATGGAAAAGTCCGGAGTAATTTTGACAAGTCTGCCTTTATATGTTACCTGGTCTTTTTTCTTTGCTGCTCTTAAATTTCTTTCTTCATTCATATGTTTGATTATATGTGTCGAGGTGTTCTTTTTCCTTGGTCCAGTTTATTTGTTGTTCGATATGCTTCTCGTATTTTCATGGACATACCTTTGCAACTTGGGTAAGTTTTCTTCAATGATTTGGTTGAACATGAGCTGGGCTTTTTCAAGTCATCTATATTATCGATAGGGTTTGCCTTTTCACAGTGTCCAACATTTCTTGGGTGTTTTCTGTTATGGAATTGTTGGAGTTAAGATTTTCTTTGGACAATGAATCATTTCCTCCTGTTTATCTTCAGTGCCCAAGATTCTCTCTAATATCTCTTGTTTTTTTGTTGGTTATGCTTGCATCTATAGTTCTTATCATTTGTGCAATTTTTCTATTTCCAGCATTCCCTCAGTTTGTGTTTTCTTGAATGTCTCTATTTCAGTTTTCAGGTTTTGAACTGTTGGAATTATTTCCTTCATCTGTATTTTTTTTTTTTCTTGACTTTTCTTACTTTCTTTAAGAAATTTGTTCATTTTTTCCATTTTTTTGTATGTTTTCCCTTTCATTTCTCTAAGGGATTTTCTCGTACAGTCTCTGAGTGCCTCTGTCATTTTTATGACGATATTTTCTAAGTCCTCCTCTTCTGCTTCATCTGCTTTCATGTCTTCAGGTCTAATAGTTGGTTTAGATTCCCTAAATTCTGATGACTTCCTTCTTGTCTTCTATTTTTAGGTGTATTCTTGTATTGTCACCTTAACTTCACATTCTCCAATAGGTACATGTGGGATTTCTCTCCTGTTTATGCTAGTCCCCTAGTGGGCTTAAGTGTGTCAGGAGTTCGATGTAAGTATCTCTGGGTGGTCCAAACTCTCTAGGAGCTTACCTCTCAGGAAGGGGCCTGGCAATTGGGGTCAATGATCAGGTAGGCAGGGACTCAGTTGTCCAGCATGGATAGTCTGGTCTCTGGCAGAGGCCTGGCTATTTAGGTATCAGGCAGAGGCCAGGCAATGGGGTTCAAAGATTAGGCAGGAGGGGACTTGATGTGGTTTAGTGTGCTCAGAATAGATCCAGGAAGTTCCCTGGAGGGGGCAGGATTGTTGGACCTGCTCTGTGGTCCAGTGCTCAATGAGAGCAGTGGGACAGTGGCCTAGTTAGGGCACAGGTTGGGGTGAGGGCAGATTCTGGGTGGGTGGTTTTGTCGATCAGAGTTCTAGGAGTGTTCTCGATGGCTACTGGATGTAGTTGGGAGCTACATTCAGGGCTACCCAGGAAGTTTCCATGGAAGTGTATGGGAGGGATTGGACCTGAACTGGTCCCAGATTCACCTCCAGCAGAGTCCCGGTGATAGGGGCCAAAGATCAGGTAGGCGGCGGGACTCAGGGTGGTCCTGCATGGATAGGCATTCTGGGAGAGGCCTGGCACTCCAGCAGAGGTCAGGAGATGTGGGTCACTGGAAGAGGCATGGTGATGGGGGTGGAAAAAGATAAGTGCAGATTCTTAACCTGTTTTTAGTTGTGAAGTTATATGCCATCATGCTCTAGACATTTGAGATTTTATAGATATAGTTTCAAAATCTATTATTTATTTCAAGCTGGAAGCTCATGCTTTGGAAAGAAACGTCAATGAATTAAAGATAAAAAATGCTCTGATGAGACAAAAGTAAGTATTCATAAGAATACTTTATTTGAAATAGTTTCTTCATTGTGTAATGCTTGTATATATATAATTTTTTAAAAAAATGTAGTAAATTTCATAATGTTATAAAATATCTGGTCAGTTTTAGTACTATGAAGTTTAATGTGTGTGAAATACTTTTCTTTGGTTAGTTCAGGGACATTTCAAGATGCTTTTACAAGTCACACTATTAAAAGTGTCAGGTAAAAAACATTACAGAATGATAAGTGTAGAAAAAAACAAGAGTGGGCAAAAGAAAGGATGCCTTTCTGACACTGTGATGCTTTCTTAGAGTACTTCATTCCTAAGTAAATAAAGCTGTTCTATTTCAAGTCTAAGAAACAGGAATTAAGTAGCACTTGTTTAAAAATGTAACACTTAAAGATACAAACTTTAGAAATGCAATAGTCTCATCATTTAGTGGAATTTTAAGTTTTACAAGGGGGAAGTGTGTGTAACTCAGAGCAGTTCTTTTCCTTTCAGAGTCAGTTAAAGCCCCTGCCTCAGTTTCCTTAGTCATAAAATGACACATTTCTAGTAGTTTATCTAGTATGTTCTACTTCATGAATGTATGTATACTCTGTAAGATAGCACTCAACCAAGTACAATTTAAAGAAACATCCATTTTTAAACATGAACACCTCTAAGAAGAAGCCAGACCTCCATAAGAAGTGTGGAACTGTAGAAATGGATCTGGGCAGATCAGTGGGTGTTCTTTTTTTTTTTTTCAGCAGATTTTGAGCTTGCAACTGCTTTGGAATTGGCATTTGCCTAAAGTGTGGTGTTTCTTTCTGATGAGTAACATAGATATATTTGTTCTTTGTTTGCAGACTAACTAAAGCAGGATATTCACCTGGTTTTATAAAGACAGAATTTGCCAGAGGTAGTGTTTTTTAAACCCATATTTTAAATACATATCATGTATCCATATATATTGTATATAATAGTTTAGTTTAGATTAAATTAACATTTTCACCCAACAGTATTTAGGATTTGTAGTGATGATTTTATTTGAAATTGTTTCATTAACTCTGGGTTTTGGCTTATTAGCATTAATGAAAATGACTGATATCTCACTTTCTCAGTGAAATGTCATGACAGGTCCTTTAAAGGCACAGTGCTATTAATAAGTTACCATTAGTTATTTTTGGGGAGAATGAATGAGAAGTATTTAAGTGGAATAGCATTGTGACTACATATTAACAATACTTTCAGAATTTTTGAATGGTTATTTTAAGTATGAAGCAAATTTCAAATTATTGATTTAAAAGTTAAGACAAGGTCTAGAGTTTGATGGCTGTAATAATCCCAGGGATTATTACATAGATTATTACAAAGATGTATTTAGTACCTCTGCATTTTAATGACTTCGAAAGAGCTAATCATTTGCATTGTGCTTTCCAGTTGAAGTGGAATTAAAGAGAGATCTTCAAGGGTAGAATATACCTTCAACTACGTATGGATGTAAGCAATCATTTTGAGAGTCATATTTCACTAAAATGTAAATATATCTTACACTGCAAATATTGAAGACTTCAAGTAGTAACAATGGGACAATTACATAGATTATGCCATTATGATGGGTCAACCATGCTTTGATCGTCTCCTTAGACCATTTGTTGGGATGGTACACACTCTATAAGATGTACTGTACATGAAACAGGAATTCCCTGGTGTTTAAGTTCCACTTGTTGCTGATTTTGGTGATTTTTTTCCTTTGGAAGCATAATCACAATTGGGAATGATTAATTTGTAAAATGATAGGGGTCTCAGTCATCTGGATTACATATTGAATGCATGATAATATTTGAGTCTTTAACTTGAAGAATTCAAAAGTAATTTCTGATTCTTCACAGTATTTTATGAATTTATTTACTTTTATAATCTGACTTTTAGTTGGGCAGTGTTGGTGTATGGCTTTAGTCCTAGAACTTGGGAGGCAAAGACATGCAGATCTCAGGATTTTGTGTCTAGCCTGGTCTACAGAGTGATTTCCAGGATAGCCAGAGATACACACAGAGAGATGCTCTTTCAAAAAACTAAAAATCAAAACAAAATAAAACCTCCCAAACTGTGTGACTATAACATTTCATGGTTGGCCATGACCTATGTGGCTCTGACTTAAATCAAGCACTTTCACGTTGCAAACCTTCATGTATGTAGTAGTTCCCCCCACCCCCCGGGACCTGGGCCCAACACCACGCTAGCCCTAAATAACACACAGAAACTCTATATTTGATATAATGCTGTTGGCCAGATACTAGTTTCTTATTGGCTAGCTCTGTCTTAAGTATTAACCCATTTCTGTTAATCTAAGTATTTCCAAGTGGTTTCATCTTATCGGGGAATGGGACCGGCGTCTGGTCTCCCCCAGTCTCTCCATGCTGACTCCTCCTTATTCCTTCCTCGAATCCTCCTTGTCTCCTAGTACTGCCTGTCTTGCTTTCCTATTGACCAACAATAATTTATTCATTAACCAGTATGAGAAACATATTTACAGAGTGACATCTCCCATCAAAGTTGGATTATTGGGATTTATATGGTCACAAATTTCCAAAAATATCTGTGTATGGTGTCAGACACATTTGAATCATACTCTGAGTCAAACAGGGCAATCGTTTTCATTTTCAGGCAATTGGGTATGCATACCCACTTCCAGGCCATCTAGGGGTACATAATGAAACCATTTCAGAAAACAAAATAAAATGCAACACCAAAAATGACAAGCTAACAAAGAAACACAAAAAGCATATGCACATCATCCTCCGTCAATCCCACAGTGACTCCTAAATAGCACCAGCATCCTTTTGCTTAATTTGTGTGGCTGTATACAGTAGATAATAGTTTGGCATTGTGTGTGGTTCTGTTGTTTTTTGTTTGGATTTTATGTAAAATACATCTTGAGAGTTTTGTTATTTACCCAGGTAAAATTTCTCTAGAGCTTGTAGCCTGCCTTCCACATTGCACATATAAAAATAAGCTCCCTTCCACTCAAACTTATGACCTTCATATTTGAAAAATCAGAACTGTTTTTTTGATGAACAGTTGACTCAGC